>NC_060886.1:6476013-6691013 GCF_014805685.1 Silurus meridionalis
TAGGACGTCTTTAGATTTAGTGCCATTAAATTTCCCCTTTACTTGAACTAGGAGACACAAACCTGTTTCAGCATGCTAATGTCCGTGTCCAGAAAGTCGGCTGCTTTACATGGGTTGAAGCGAAAGTTTTGGAGTAACCTGCTTTAGAGCTCTGATCACAACCTAATTAAACACCTTGGAGATGAATTGGAATGCTAATTGCAACCCAGCCCTCTTCACCTCACCTGATGATCGCAAATGTTGAGCTATTTTATGAGTTGCTCAGTAGCTCGTAGTTTTATAAACATAATGACTGTATAAGACTGTAAAAAGAACATTACTTATAATCTTACGTTCCAGTGCTCATGTTAGTTCTCACTCTCCAGTGTTCTGTATTGTTTAAAGATTTATGATCACACTCTTGATGTCACCCAAATGAGGATGGGTTCCCCTTTTGAGTCTGGTTCCTCTCAAAGTTTCTTCCTCATAACATCTAAGGGAGTTTTTCCTTGCCACAGTCGCCACGGCTGCTCATCAGGGTTAAATACACACCATTCACCTTAACTGTTGATTTGTGTAAAGCTGCTTTGAGACAATGTTCGTTGTGAAAAGTGCTATAGAAATAAACTTGACTTGACTTGACTTGACCTCACCTACATACAGGTACCTGACTTTACATTACATTACATTACATTTGCGGCATTTAGCAGACGCCCTTATCCAGAGCGACATACAAACGTGCTTTAAATCTCTAGTAATGAATAAATCTACACTGGTACGCAAGATTACAAACTCAATATAACTATAACTCGAATTCTACAAACTTGGAAAGTGCTAATGTAGGTATTTTAGGAAGAGGTAGGTCTTCAGTCGTCGCTTAAAGATAATCAGGGACTCTGCTGTACGGACATCTAGGGGAAGTTCATTCCACCACCTCGGTGCCAGAACAGAGAAGAGCCTTGAATTGTACTTACCTCTCATTCTGAGAAAAGGTGGTACCAATCGAGCAGTGCTGGAGGATCTCAGACAGCGTGGTGCAGTGCGAGATGTGATGAGGTCACTGAGGTAAGATGGTGCTGGTCCATTTTTGGCCTTGTAGGCAAGCATCAGTGTTTTGAATCTGATACGTGCAGCTACTGGAAGCCAGTGAAGGGAGCGCAGCAGTGGGGTGGTGTGGGAAAACTTGGGCTGATTGAACACAAGTCGTGCAGCTGCATTTTGGATCATTTGCAGTGGACGAATAGCGTTCAGGGGGAGACCTGCCAGCAGAGAGTTGCAGTAGTCAAGTCTTGAAATGACAAGAGACTGAACAAGCACCTGGGCAGCCTGTATGGACAGAAATGGTTGAATCCTTCGGATGTTGTAGAGAAGAAATCGACAAGATTTTCATTATATGCTGTTTTATTAATGCCTTTATAGCTAAATGAGCACAAATCTCCACAAGCACACACCAAATTCTAGTGGAACATCTTTCCCAAAAGAGTGGAGGTTATTATAACAGCAAATGGGGACTACATGTGGCATGGGTTGGTTTAAAAAGCACAAAAAAATCTGATAGTTACTTGTCTTATCATTACCATTCTGTAAATTTACATGGAGAACTATTCAAGGTTAATGCAAGTAAAATATGGGGTACCACAAGGTTCAGTTTTAGGACCAATGCTTTTCACAATATGCAGGCTTCCTTTAGGAAATGTTATTAAAAGGCATATGATTAGTTTCCATTGTTATGCTAATGATACCCAGCTACATATATCATCAGAACATCTCATTTGACTAGGTAAACTAAGTGTGTTAAAGAATTAACTTTAACACGTCTTTTAACACGTTAAAAACTGCCGTGTAGCAAAGTCCACTAAATGCAGTAGAGCATTCTCACATTTAGCTCCTAAACTTTGGAATATTCTTCGTGACAGTGTTCATGGCTCAAGCACTCTCCCAGTTTAAATGTAAATTTAAGATGTATCTTTCTAGTGAGTCCCACACATAACACACATCACATATTATAACTTTGTTCTCCAGAACATCTGATCAAATGTGCATTATCATCTTGTGGTTGTTAATATAATGAACAGCAGCTACGCTAATTCCTCTCCACTGCTTCTCTTTCTCTACCCATCCCGAGGCATCCTAAGGTTGTGCCAGCTCCAGTCGTGTCCCACCTTATGAAGATTATGTACCTTCAAAGTGTAGATGCCAACCCCACAAACAATTTCTTGATGTTCCAGCACAGTTTGGATCCCACTTTATGTATAGTTTGGACACTGGACTTTGAGGATTAACCTAATCGCTTCTCAAAAAATAACATTCTACATCTGCTGTTTCTCCATCATTAAACATTTAAAGGCTTTGGCATGGATTAGGTGTTGGATCTATAATGATCTCAGATGTTGAGCAATTTTCTGTTGTTCATGAGCTTCCAGTTCTACAACTTCAACTGACTGTATAAGACTGTAGAAAGGACATTATTAGTAATCACACACTCTGGTGCTCAAGGTCATTCTCACTTTCGTTTGTTTTGTTTTTATAATTTATAATAACACTCTTTATATCCCCCAAATGAGGATGGGTTCCTTTTTTGAATCTGGTTCCTCTCAAGGCTTTTTTCTCATACCATCTAAAGGAGTTTTTTCATTGCCACAGTTGCCCCAGGCTCATTAGGGATAAATACACATAATTCACTTGTATTTAAATTTTTTGTTCTATATTTCTTTAATTCTGCTTTAAGACAATGTCCATTGTGAAAAACGGTATAGAAATAAACTTGAACCTGAAGGGTGGTACGAAAGAAGCCAGTACTCAAAAAGACACCAAAAAAGTGTGTAAGTGACCCAGCTGTGATTGGATCAGGCTAAAGGCATTTTGGCCAAAACTCAAAGCACGGAGCAAACTTAAATCTTCTAGTGCCTCAAGATGCATATGGTAGTGGTAACATTGTGCTGTGAGGATCCTTTTTATCAGCAGGAACTGGGCCTCTTGGTAAAATGTTGAACAGATATGCTGCAAAGAACGAACAGATATACGGCAAAAAAGAACCTGCTTCCCAGCACCACTTTTGGGCCCCAGCTGCCACTGTTAGGTCCTTGAACAAAGCTCTTAACTCTCAACTGCTCATCTGTAAAAGAGATAAATTAATAAGTTGCATCTACCAAATGCCTTAAATGTAAATTTAAGCTTTTGAGGACGATGCAGGGCAGGACAGTGACCTTAGAAAGCCATTGTAGCACCTCAAGAACAAAAGGGAAAATGTTCTACAGTCTCTCAGTCAAAATAAAAAAAATCTGGTATATACATCTCCTAAATCTGTTAAAGCTATTCTTACAGCAAACATTGGTTCAACCAAATATGAATGTAGCTTTGAACTGCAAATTACCGTAATTTCCGGACTATAAAGCGCACCCATATATAAGCCGAATTTTACAAATATTTTTATTTTTAACATAAATAAGCCGCACCTGTCTATAAGCCGTGTACACTAGTGTCTACACTAATGTTCTTTACACAGGCCTTAACGAAAGACATGTTACACAGGGTGTAACGGATGAAATATGCTTCCTTTAAGAGCATAGTGGTATTTTGGGAATAGCATGCCTCTGCATTTCTGGTATTACTGCATGTGTGCAAGATGAGGATTATGTCCTTATTATTTTCTGATGCTCATTTCTAAGTTTCTTTGACTAACCCGTAATGCTGTTGCCAAGAAAAAAAAAAGCACAAGTTTTGGAAACCTGTCTGTGCTTATATGATTTCTGTTGTTTATCTTTTGGCATTGTCGTGCGTTTAAAATCACAGATGGAAGTTTTTTTTCCCGAAGCCGTGCAGCTCAGAACACAGGTGAGGTGCGTTTCTTCGTTTCCGTTCGGAAATTTTATTGGTCTAATGTTATGGGGTTCAGTTTTTTGGCTTGAAGTTTGTGAAACCGGGAAAAACCCAGGAAAAATTCATAAATTAGCCGCTTCGTTGTTTAAGCCGCGGGGTTCAAAACGTGGGAAAAAAGTAGCAGCTTATAGTCCGGAAAATACGGTAATACAAATATTTTTACTATAGTGGGTTCAAATTACAAACAGGGTTGACTTCAATTCTCTATCAATTAACAGTTTACATGTACATTTTATATGATATTTGGCAGAAGCCGTGATCCAGAGAGGTTTTACAGTTATCTCATTTATACAACTGAGCAGTTAAGGGTTAAAGCTTGAGAATACCACTGAGCAACCATGTGATACCAGTTGATAGCTACAACGGAATAGAGTTGCACATTCCAAATTTAATCCTAAAGCTGAAATTATAAATGAAATTATCATTAAAAAGCACAGGAAAATATTTAGACAAAATATTTCTCCCAGTGAGCTCCCACCTCACCAAAATATACACTGTTATTACTCTTTAACTTTTTTAAACAACACGTGCAATAACAATCATTTTAAACCGTGCAATATTACCCATGTGCAATATGCGTAACTACTTATTCATAGTCTCTTTTTTTCTTATTTTTGTGTTTATGCATTGTGTTGTGTATATACTGTATACTTTATTATGTCTCTATTCTTTTATATATTTGCACATTTCTTTTTCTTTGCTGCTGTAACAGAAATTTTCCCGCTATGCAATTATGTTTAAAACAATTTAAAATTAAAAAGGAAAAATATTTTACTTTTAACATTATGAAAATCTTAATAGTATTCATACAGGGCTCTTTTTTTGCAGCTCTATAATTATACCAGTGTATTTTAGCGTGCACACTCATCTTTTTTATTTAGCATCGTAGTCTCATAGTATCTCAAAATATAGTGGTTTAATTTCTTTATAGTATGTCCATATGGACAATATTTGGTGAAAATCTTACCATAAGATTTATATGTGATTTTTGAAACATCCTATTCCAAATTTAGTCCTAATTTGCTGTCAAGAGTTCAGGAGTTCAAGTTGTGTGAGTTATCCGTTTTTCCAGACAAAAGCAGAAGTGCATGAGCAGGTCAGTTCGAATCTATAATTTCAGTTTGTTTATGACTACAATCCTCCATTGTGGCTTTTAATGCATTCTTCTGTTGATAAAGCTTCAGCCTTTATGGTAATCACTGTTGAGAAAGCTTAACATTTGCAGGTGTGGCCAATTGCAGGTGTGGCCAGATAAGGTGTCTTGTCTGTCGTGATCTAATAGGTCAAGGCACGTTTGTTATTTAGTTCTTTATAATCACACTATCTGGCATCCTCTTTTCCTTATGATTCTGGTTCCTCAAAAGGTTTCCTCCTTGTAATGAATCAGAGAGTTTTTCCACATCATTGCCTCTGGATTACTCATTAGAGATAAATATATATAAAGTGAAAGGTATTTTCTGAATTGCTAAATATTTCTGCCGCTGCCTTGTGATAATGTCTATTGTAAAATAAAATTAAACTGAATGAGAATGCTGATGTAAATGTGCCTTAAAACTGTAAAAATTTAGCTACCAACAAACTAAACAATTCCTATAAACATATTTCTAAATCGGCCTTGCTTGCCTGGTACCTTCTGGGTTGAGGGTTCCAATCCCACATCCGTGTTTTGTCCATTGAGTTTATATTCTCCCAATGCTCTTAGCGATTCCTCCACATATTCCAGCATTTTCAAATTGTCCATGGTTTGTAAGTTTGAGTTTGAGACCCCCTGTCCAGGTGTCCCTCACCTTGTAGCACCAAATTTAGTGGAATGGGCTCCTCCATTAAACATACAGTAGATGGAGTAATGGATAGTTAGATAAATGGATATTTCCCTACCTTTATTTATCTACCTGAGATGAAACTAAAACACAATTATTTGAACTTTTTATTAATACTTTTTTCCCACAATAATGGAAAGATGTTACAGTGTGTAGCTCTGTTCAAGCATTTCTAATTTGTTTATTATAAGTAGTGTTTATAACAGGTTTGTAGCTATTTTTTTATGGGCTTAGAGATATAAGAAGATATACATTCTGATGATAATTTTCCTGTATACAAATTATAATGAATACAATTGTATAATGCCTTATGGAGGTTTTGTTAAACAAAAATTATAAATAGGGTTCATTTTGAGTCTGGTTCCTCTCAAGGTTTCCTCCTCATACCATCTCAGGGAGTTTTACCTTGCTACAGTCACCACTGGCTCAATCATTAGTGATAAAATTAAAAGGAGCAAGCTTATGAGCACAAAATTAATACATTGTAACTTTATAACCTCTTTATCAATGTAAAACTGCTTTGAGACCATGCCTATTGTTAAATCTTAATCGGAATACGAAAGAGCTTTATTGCCAAGTATGTTTGAATGAATGTGAAGGTAACAGTAAGTTTGGAAGAAATTCCGAAAGAAATACACAAATTAACTACCTTAAAATATAATCTTACTTTGAGAACTTCTACTACATAGTAGCTAATAGCATAAATTGACCGTCATAGCCTCTCCACCTCATCAGTTTGCCCACTTAGACTTAAATCCAGGGTCATGTGTCTCTTTTAAACATAATGATGACTCTGTTGACCTTTACATCATTACAGTGTGGTTTCTGTGCAAAGATGTCATTTAACCACTGTGGAAAAGTCCCCAGGATAGAGGGATTTTGATGATTTTCCAACAGGAACAGGACAAAGTGTGTTTTATTCATTTGCAGCTTTTGGAAGATGCCCATACCCAGAGCTGCATTTATTTCATTTATACAACTGAACAGTTGAAGGTTAAGGGCTTTTCTAAGGGACTCGGCAATGGCAGCTTGGTGGTGCTGGGATTTAAGATCACAACCTTTTGATTAGAAGTCCAATTGCCTCAGCCCCTAAACTGCCTTGTGAGCAGACAATTCACACATCCTTTGTGTGTATGTGTATATGTGTGTGTGTGTGTGTGTGTGTGTGTGTGTGTGTGTGTGTAGCCCACACGTCTGCCTCCCCAAGGAGATCATGTATTCCTTCAGTGTGAAATCCGTTTTCATGGGGATACTGAAAATCCATCCTCCTACACACACACACACACACACACACACACACACACACACACACTCCAAGCTTAGCAACTATGTCATATCCCAGTGGATCCCTCAGGTCTTTGTGGGTCGCAGGAAGAGGAATCTTTTCCCTACCCTTATAAGGGCAGGAGTGTATTCCTCCCAAACTTTTATCCTAACGTGGGGGTTTCCCTTCTCTGGAAATTTTTTAAAGCCCATTAACCCGGCGTGTGACACTGGGAAATGAACTCCAGCCTGAACGAAAGCAGATGTGCCTTGACGCCTCGCTGCAATGTCTCACTAACATGGTCAGCGTGGCTTCACAAAAAAGTAGTGTTTGAATGAGTCTTGAAAGTTTAATGTGGCTTGTTAGTGAAGCCGCTGCTCAAGTAATTTGTCAGCGTGTATTGTTTTAATTTGAGCTCAAATGCCACACTGATACCATCAGCTTGGTTTGCATGATAAAGGCTCATGACTCGATCCTCAAGGTTTACATTGGGTACTCTTTTTGTTTCATGAGAGACAAAAAAAATTTTTTTCTTTCTCTATTAAGAGTCACTGGATGTTTCTGATAAGATGAAATGCCACTATTTGTATCCTAACATTCTTAGCATCATACTGCAGATGTTAAAGGACATCAGCCTTCTAAAAAAATAGAAGGCTGATGTCCTTTAACATCTGCAGTATGATGCTGAGGATGTTTTATGAGACTATTAAGTAAGTAAGTGCTCTCCTGTATTCTGTGGCATAATGGGGAAGCTGGCTGATTGTGGCAGATACAAACAGACTCAACAGAGTGATCCGCAAGGCCAGCGATCATCTTGGACAACTGAGACTGTGTTGGTTTTTTAGACATGTAGTGAGTGAAGAGTAAGATATTTCACATTGTAATGCCTAGGAATGTCCAGGAATGCATGATAGAGGATACAATTACTGGTAATACCAGGAATAGGCATCACTGCAGAATAGGTAAGAGTCAGGTGATTGGCAACAACGTGAACGAAAAACAAAATGTGACTGAGAAACCGGAAAAACATTAAACAGTAATCTTGGTTTACGGTAGATAAACCTAACACATTATTTCACAGAGGCCAAACACGCACACACAGGGATATATATATATATACACACATCATGCAAACAGGGACGTGAAAACAAAAAAAGACACATGAACCAATAATGAGACAGGAGTGAAGACATTACCATTAGCCTTGTTTAAGGGCCCAAGATTGGCTATCATAATGCATTATAATGCCTGCTCATAATGACAGTGTGAAAAAAATGAGAGTGAGAGAGAGATCCCTGATCCTCTATGATTATTTCCATAATCCCATAATCCCACTCTATTCCTGGCTCAGTGAGCAGAGTCTCTCTCTCTCTCTCTCTCTCTCTCTCTCTCTCTCTCTCTCTCACACACACACACACACACACACACAGTTGGACAAAAAAAGGTGTAATATAATTTATGTATTTTTGGATACAGAACACTGAGACATGACAGTCAGTTGTTTTCATTCAAGCTTCTCTCTTTTTTCACCTTTTTTCCTCATTGCAATAATCTTTCTTTTTACTCTTTCTCTCTTTCTCTCTCTCTCTCTGTCTCTGCCTCCTTCTCCACACTTCACACTCAGGATGCGTGTGGAGTGCCTCCTAGTTTCAGATGTGATTAATAAACTCATATATGGGCTTCTTTCCTGTACAGCGTTTACGCTGTGAGAGAAAAGCGCAGTGCATCGCTGGGAACTTTTTTCTCTTCTTAGAAGCTCAGCAGGGAAGATGACTGAGCTGCAGGCAGGCTGAATCCTAAATAATGCTCTATTACATATAAAATGCACTATATAAAGGGTTGGATGCAGCCTAAATTGCTTCCCTTCTCACTGTTGGTGCTATACCTTTCATATGTGAAATGAATTCAGATTCATATAATGTTCTTTGTGTGTATTTTGAACCATTTTGTATTCTTTAGATTTTCTTTTTCCAGGACAAAAAGAGTTTGAGAAAACCAAATCCAGTATAGTGCATTAGACCATGCTCCATCCTTTAAGTGCCAATGGGCATACTGTAACATTTATAATATTTATATTGTACACATTGTGAGAAATATGAAGGTTAAAGGTTTTATTGCTGGACATATAATGCACTGTTTGGTAACTAGGAACCACTACTAGGGTTGAGCAGGCCACTCAGATCTTCCACTCCAACTCAATGTAAAGTATATATTCATTCTTTGCCCACAGGAGCATTGTCAAGCTGGAAGTCTTGTGAGTAAACTTGTGATCGGCTTTTTAGGAAAAGAATGGTCACTGTTGCTCCACTCACTGTTGATGAAACATTTGGTGAACACATTTGTAAATTTCACTGTTTATAGTTTTACATTTTTTCTAAACAGATCACCAAAGTAAGTGAGCAAATTGTGGTTTAGAAGAGTCTCAGGAATGCATTTGTTTCATTTTGCTCATTTTCCGTCTAAACTTTTATTACAAGTAATTTTAAAAGCGTACTATTTTTGTTCAGGGGTGTTGTATCTAGTATATACTGTATATATCGTGTCGTATCTAGTATATATAGACACCTGACCTTTTCAGCCGAGTGTGCGTTGCGTGGTTGGAGTGGAAGGTCTTGAGTGGCCTACATCAGTACCTGGCTTTATTAATATATACATTCAGTAAAATATGCATACAGTATATATGATGAGTAAGCTTTAAACGAAAGGGTTGTTGAGTTTCTGATTACAAAAAAGGTTAACTGATTTCAAATTATATTCCAAAAACTATGGCTCAGACAGTAAGTACAACTGCAAGGCAAATCATAGGCTCATATTAATGAACTCATAGTGATATGTTAGTGTTTTCAGAGTAACATCTTACTCATGAAATTGTATGGTGAATATGTAACATAGATTAATAATAAACTAACAAATGTTTGGTAATTGTGATAAGTTATGGAGGTAAGCCTGTAATCATTAATATGATGAAATTTTCTGTGTGGAAAGGTTTATGTAACATTTTTATAAGGAGTCTCCAGTGTCAGCGGTTTGGAACAGTCAGGCTTGGGTGGTAGGGTAAATGTATATCTTATCAACATGACTGACAACAATAATTATGGGATGACAAACGTGAGGTTATAAGTGCTGTAAAGGGTGCTAGTGCTAATGAGCTGTGAACTGGAATGAAATGCAGAAATCACTTGACATGGTGTAGTGGTTAATGGCAAACGCAGTCCAGTGTATCTGATATTTTAATCCTGACAGTTCTTTATGTGATGTGTAAAAAATGACAGACTGCCTCAACCCAGATTCCACTCTCTAAGATATATGTCAGAATGAGCTCATCCCCAAAATGGCTTGAATATCATAGCGGTAGTTATGTAATATGCGTAGAAATTGGGTGAATAAACTAATCAATTTTAGTAAGGAAGCGGCAGCAGAGCATCAAGGACCCTCTCTAAGCAGAGAGGGTCCTTGACTGTGATTACCATTTAAACAATAAAAGCCATTTGGAGGCAATTTCCAAGCCAAGGTGTACATGATCGAGGTCACTATTAACAGACATCCAAATAGATAATAGTATTACCCGGCCATTTGGGCCAGTTCTCAATTCTTACACTTAATTTGCATTTAGAGTTACATATTAATTACATTACAAGCGGGAAGAAATGTCTGAGCAGGAATTGTCCTGTGTTCTTTTTGACTCCAAAGACCCCAAAGCACGTCATATATTTTGTAAATGTTATGCTGTAATAAATTTCTTCTTCAGTAAGATCTTCATTTTATCATTTTTTTGCTTACAGATAACCGATACCAACTTTTTTCAAGGATGTTTAACAATATTAAAATATACTTAGAAATGTGACATCTTGTTAATTATTAATAAATGATGGTGAAAAGAAAATCAAATCCAACGTAGCAACAGTTACCCTGGCTTGCATCAGGCAACCCCATCATTAATTATTTTTTCTCAGAGCACTCCAAAAAGAATCCCTTATTTATCCCAGATGGTTATTCTTTCATCATTGAATGTATTATAAGCCAATATGGTGAACATACTGCATTTCTGATCAAATAAATTATGTTGCAATGTTATAACAAAGTACAACAGTGTATTTTTATACATGCATGTACACTATATATTATATCTGGTGTAATGCAGTGCTAAAAAGCTCACTGGTTAAGACATTGAGCTTCTGATCAGAGGGTTGTGAGTTCAAGTCCCATCCCTTCCAGATTGCATATACACTATATATTATATCTGACATTTCCAGCCATTTATATATATATATATATATATATATATATATATATATATATATATATATATATATATATATATAAATATACGGTATGCCCTTGAATCTTGAATACAATATAATTCCTTAAAAACACAAAGCATGCACCAGGCGTTCTGACTCTAATTAAGCCTTTTGAGTATCAGTTGTTACATAAAGCTACAATAACCAGGAAGTAGGACACAATAGCTCCAAAGCAGATTGTTCACATTACAAACATCAAAACACTCGAACAAGGTTATACAAGGGACAATAAGAACATCAACGTACAGGGAAAAGGAGGTCAGTTGGAAACAGGAAGTGCCCGTTCTTACGCATCCTGGACTTGCTTTACACTCCAAAGTTACACTGTTCATGCTAAAATGACTTGGAGATTTAATGCTCTGCCCTAAATATGAAATAGAGAGTCTGTACGGGGTTGTACGAGAAACCCATGTTTGGTTTATTACAGGCCTCGCAGCCTGATGGCTGCCACATGGATTTCAGCCTGGTCCTGTTTTATTTCTGCAGTAACTCATAGAGGTAATATCACATCCAGACCCCTTCAGGCCTCGAATTCTCTCTCTGAACTGAAATATTGAGAAAGTTCATACAGCTGGGGTATGTATAGAAAATACATTCCACTTGCTTTGCTTAATGAGACTCAGCAATGTCAATGTCACTGTGTATTTATTTAACATACATTTATTTTAGGAGCTTTAGATGAAACACAACCACATTATTAAAACCTCATAGGTCGCATGTGTTTAATGAACTCACTCAAGTTCCAGTGCACTAGAAGTTCTGGGGTTGAATTTAAGCTGTGTAGTATACTGGAATATGGAGCAGTCAGTGATTCCTAAACCTCACCCTTGCTTACACTGAAATCCTAGCAGGCAAAGAGGAATCTATCTAGCTATTCTCAAGCATATGACTGGTCCTGGTTGTGAAAGGTGAGGTATTGTGCTTTCTCTAAAACACATGAATCAAACACATTTTTTTTACAAACATGCTGCATCTCTAGGAAGTTTAGCCCACTCTACATACGTAAACTAAACAACACTCATGATTGGCTAGAGTTGCTGGAAGAAACTCTCCTATCTTTCCATCCAAAGACACAACAGGCCCACCCACTTGTTTTTACTGGCTCACAAGTCTGAGCTTCATGGATTTTCATCTTAACAGCTTATCAGGCTCATATTCTTTCTTCCTCAGTGAATATGTTTTTCTGGTGGGTCAATTATGCCTACAATTGAAGATATTTTGCCTTTATGTAATTTAAATGCACACAAATATATTATAACATCTTATAACATCTGTAAAGGCATATGCAAAAGGTAGGATTAAATGAAAGGCCATTAAATACAGTAACATTTAATGCTGTAAAAGGTGTTCGAGCGTTTCATGATATTCACACAATATGAAAACTAATAAATATTTGTTTTATTATTCAAATATATTAATAATAATAATAATAATATTTAATAATAACTATTATTATTATTATTATTATTATTGCATTATTTATATATATAATTAATATATATTATTAATATACATTAAATTAATTTACTTTTTACTGGTTCTTTACTAGTTGGTATTTATGACTGTTTGTATATGTATTTGTATGTTTATGAAAAATAAATAAATAAATAAATAAATAAATAAATAAATAAATAAATAAATTGAACAAGAACTAGTAGAAAAGTAAACTGAATTAAATGTATAGCAATTATATAACAACAATAATAATACTTAAACTACTAATACTACTACTATTACTAATAATTATATTAATAATAATGATTTTCAATATTATAACACTGAACTTACAATACCAAGGTCATGTTAAAGTGTATTTTGTCACTCTTTGCTTTTTATTTCTAACATGGAAACATCCATGGTTGCTATAAAGTTTTACAATTAAAATTGTGTGTAAAAAGTAAAAAATGATTTGGGATTCGGCAAAATAATTGTTTACTTCTTACACACAATTTTAATTGTAAAATCAGCTGCTCCTTTTACACAACAGAACCACATCCCAGCTAAGCTAATGGACAAATTTCGATCCTGGACAAAAAGTGCATTAGACCTGGTGGATGTGTAATTATTTATAACACAAACACACACACACACACACACACACACACACACACACACACACACACACACACAACTCCCAAATATTTCTGGGATTATTTGCTCTTTCCAAATAGTTTACACTGATGCTACGGGAAAATATTTAGCAATCAAAGGTGATACAAATGCTTCATCATGTAAACACTTCCAGACGACTTCCAGAAACTTTCTTCTTGGCCACTTGTATTGATGCTGTGCTAATCAGGGTTAGATGTTCTCTTCATTATCTCTAAGTGATTAGTGGTTAAAGGAAGTTGAGCTCATGTGCACTGAATAGAGCTTTAATAATGATGTGATCTAAAGAGGAAAGACCAGAGCTCATAGCCTTACCACATCGCACAGCTGGGATTCACTAGAGCATTTGAATATTGTCGAGCAGCGATGAGACATGAGGGAGTTTGGGAATAGCATTACATAATACTAAACAAGTTGCTCATGTTGGATAGTTTCCTGCATGCTAGCTCATCATAGTATAGTATTTATTTTAATCCTGAACAGGGTTATTCCCACTTTTTAAAAGCAGTGGTAGTTTATTGGTCAAGGCATTGGACTCTGGACCATAAGGTCATGAGTTTAAATTCAAGCACCACCAAGCTGCCACTGCTGGGCCCTTGAGCAAGGCCCTTAACCCTCACCTTCTCAGTTGTAAGTCGCTCTGATAAGGGTGTCTTCCAAGCGCCATAAATGTTATAGATGTTGACTGAAACCCAGATTGTCTTAGGTAAACAAGTAAAATGAAGTGTCCGTAATTTTATAGGTTTTAACACAGTGCATTTGAATTCTTATTGATGGAATTGATCAGAATCTGCATTTGTTGAAACAGTATTGTACTATATTGTCATTCAATGCTTTGAGAAGTAAATGCAAGTAATAATTATAATAAAACGCAAAGCAAACAAGCAATACACATAGTACAAACATCCAAAGGACCATGAACAGTAACACCAACCATGGAAGACAAACATAAGACAATGAGTGATGTGAAAGGTGTGACTTAGACACACGTGATTCAGGAGCAGAGATCATGTGACCATGCAGTAACTGGTGGGAACCGTAGTCCACAGCCATAATCCTGGCACATAAAACATTCATATGTGCTTTTTGAACATCCTATTGTACATTATGTCCTCATTTGCTGTTTTGAAATCCTGCATTTTTCTAGGAATATATTCCACAAGGGGGAAGTGGTAGTTTAATGGTAAAGGTTCTGGATTACTGATCAGAACGTTGGGGGTTTAAGCCTGGGCACTGCCAAGCTGCGACTGTGAGCCCATGTGCATACTCTTAACCCTTCTTATTCTAGGTGTAATATGCTGTAATATGTACATGTGTGTGTGTGTGTGTGTGTGTGTGTGTGTGTGTGTGTGTGTGTGTGTGAGAGAGAGAGAGAGAGAGAGAGAGAGAGAGAGAGAGAGAATTAATGGCTTGTGCTTGATCTCTCTCTAAATAATAAAGCTGATGGTGTTAGCTCATTGTGACATTTTTAATGTCATAATTTTTATTTTTTTTCTTGAAGTGCAACAAATTCATCTTTCCTTCTGTTTATTTTACTATAATTGCTCCTTAGGATTTATGGGAAAAATTTACAATAGCTGTCTCACTCTATGCAACTGTAATCAGAGTCAAATATTATGAAATGTTCTTTCCTAATAAAATGACACAAGAGGTCCCATCCACACCAGTTACATTTTTATATATAGTGCACTATAGAAAGCATAAAAGCCATTAGTTGTATCCCAGATGGCTCCCTATGGGGCACACAATGCCCTACATTCTGTAGGTAGCAAAGGTATAATAAACACACTAAACCATCACTGCACAGCTGCAAATTATAATGCTCATATGGGACACTTTTAAATACTGATTTTAATTATTATAATTTTTTTATGCATAATATGGAGTATATTACAGTTTACAGACAATTCACACTGGTTGTCTTGTGTGAGCTGTCATGAGTATATATATATATATATATATATATATATATATATATATATATATATATATATATATATATATATATATATATTTTTTTTTACACTTTGGCACTGTTCTTACACTGGTATTTAATTGATCTTTTTGGAGATATAAAGAAATCATAATTAATTCCAGTGTCTATAAATATGGATATGACAGGGGTTATGGCAATGCTACATGATGCAATGCAGTGCTAAAAAGTTCAGTGGTTAAGACAGTGGGCTTCTGATCAGAAGGTTGTTCAAGTCCCATTCTTACCAGACTCTCACTGCGGAACCTATGGGCATGGGCTTTAACCCTTAGTTAAATGTGAGATAAATGTAGGTCATTTCGAATAAGGGTGTCTACGAAGTGCAAATATATACTTATATCTTCTCCAAATATCTGTATTCAGTTTTAAACCTGAATGCTGGATGATTGTGCAACTAGTGCAGAAGTGATAAGGGAGACAATTAGGATGGTACTTGGTGTGACATCTGGAAATAGAAAGGAAGACAAAGAGGTGTGGGGTTGGAATAAGGAAGTGCAGGAAAGCATAAGGAGAAAGAGGTTGGCAAAGTCAGCAGAGAGATGAGAAAAAGAGTACAAGGAGATGCAGCAGCAGGTAAAGAGGGATGTGGCAAAAGCTAAGGAAAAGGCATATGAGGAGCTGTATGTCAAGTTTAACACTAAGGAAGGAGAAAAGGATTTGTACCGATTGGCCAGGCAGAGGGACCGAGCTGGGAAGGATGTGCTGCAAATTAGAGCAATAAAGGATGGAGATGGAAATGTGTTGACTAGTGAGGAGAGTGTGTTGACAAGATGGAGGGAGTATTTTGAGCAGCTGATAAATGAGGAAAATGAGAGTGAGGGTTGGATGGTGTGGAGATGGTAAAGCAGTAAATGCTGCAGTAACTACATGAGAATTAAGTTGATCAGTCACACCATGAAGTTATGGGAAAGAGTAGTGGAAGCCAGGCTGAGAGAAGAGGTGACCATCTGTGAGCAACAGTATGGTTTTAAGCTGAGAAAGAGCACCAGAGACACATTATTTGCTTTGAGAATGTTGATGGAGAAGTATAGAGAAGGTCAGAAGAAGTTGCATTGTGTGTTTGGGGATTTAGAGATAGCATACGACAGGGTGGCGAGAGGAGTTGTATTATATAAGGAAGTCAGGTTTGTCAGAGAAGTATGTGAGGGTGGTGCAGGACATGTATGAGGACAGTTGGACAGCAGTAAAGTTTGCAGTAGGAATGACAGACTGGTTAAAGGTGTAGGTGGAACTGCATTAAGGATCGGCTCTGAGCCCTTTGCAGTGGTGATGGACAGGTTGAAGGACGAGGTAGGTTCAAAGTAGGCATCAAGAGAATGCCAAGAGTGTGCAAAGCAGTAATCTAAGCAAAAGGTGGCTACTTTGAAGAACCTACAATATGACATATTTTCAGTTCACTTTTTTGTTATGTATATAATTCCATGTGTTAATTCATAGTTTTGATGCCTTCAGTGTGACTCTACAATTTTCATAGAGAACTCTTTGAATGAGAAGGTGTGTCCAAACTTTTGGTCTGTACTGTAGATTAAGCTTCCTGGTAAAAAAAAAAAAAAAAAAAAATAGACAGAATAGTAATCCTTTCTTCTCATATCTAGACAATATGTATGACAATCAGTATTCCCTATTCCCTATTTATCCCTATTCAATAGGTTATAGGTCAGAGCTCTATAGCTTTGAGGTAAATGGTGAGTTCTCTACACTCTCTCAGTATAGTTTGGTCTTCCGCAAGGTTTTGTCCTAGGCCCACTGCTTTTCTCTTTATATATGCTGCCACCTTGTGAAATTATACGTAAATGTGGTATTTGCTTCCATTGATATGCTAATGATACACAGTTGTATATTTCAGCAAATCCAGATGAGAGAGATCAGCTTAAAAATGTTGTGTGTGTAAAGGACATTAGAGAGTGAGTGCTTGATAACCTTCTTCTGCTTAACTCTGATAACACGGAAGTATTTTTCCTAGGACCACATGCAGCTGGAAGTAGCGTTCAAATTATGTACATAGCATCTCTGGATGGTATTTTTGTCTCAGTGTGTACAGCAGTCAAAGACCTCGGTGTGATTACTGACCCTAGTCTGTCTTTTGAGGCTCATGTAAATAACATTATCAGGATCGCCTTTTTTCACCTAAGAAATATTGCTAAAATTAGAAATATGATGTCGTTACAGGATGCAGAAAAACTAGTTCATGCTTTTGTTACAGCGAGATTAGACTACTATAACGCTTTAATGCCTGGATGTTCTAGTTAATGCAAAAAATAAGCTTAAGTTAGTCCAGAATGCAACAGCAAGAGTACTTACAAGAACCAGGAATTATGACCAAAGCACCCTGTTTTATTCAGTCTACACTGGCTTCAAATTAAATCTCACATTGATTACAAAATACTACTACTGACGTATAAACAGGGATGGGCAGTATTTATGATACATATATTAAAAATACGTATTTCAAATATAAAATATGATTGAGTTATTTGTATTTGATAGGTTTGTTGAAAATAGCTTTATATTTTGTATCAAAATACTTTATTTTCTTGTATTTTTGTAGTTTTAAAATATCATAAAAATATGGCCTCTGATTGGTGCCTACTCAGTAATTTGCCCAGACTGGTTGAGATCAAAACAGAAAATGTATCCATATTGAAAAAGGTGGTGAAGGTAAGAAACGTGCAGGATGCCTTTTAAATAGATGTCCAATGATTGATAAATAAATATTTGATTGCCGAATATTGTACCCTAATTAAAGTAGCTGTTCAGTAGGATCATGATTTTGCACACCATTGCATGAATGACTGCCTGACACATATTATTATATTTATGGTTAACAATCTAATGATCTAGTTGGAAACTAGTTGCTATAAATGCATGTGCTATCAGTTGTCTTCTTTGAATGACTTGTTTGTCATTGAGTCAGTGTTGCTGATGTAAAGTAGCTCTTTATTACCAAACATCAAGTCACAAAATTAGGATACAGTTATGAGACATTAACTGTTGGTTACTTTAAAACTGATCTTTACCCGGGAGATGTGAATATTCGATCTGTTACCTGGTTGCATATGTCAGATTTATTGTGTGAATCGGAGAAAAGCTGTTGCTATCAAACATTGTTTACTTGATCAAATAGGGTAATTGATGGAAGGTTTGCGAATAAATTTCATGCACCTTGTTAAAGTATTTTTTATTATTTTTAAATACAAAAATAAAGTAGTTTATTTTGATACATGGTGTGGCTGCTGCATTTTGAATTTCATTTTGATACACTTAAAGTAAGGTATTTAATATTTTATTTTAAAATACATTTTGATCTATATTTGCCCAACTACTAACTATAAACCACTGAACAGTCTAGTGCCAAAGTATTTAAACAAACCTTTGATACATTCTGATACCCCAGATGGTTGGTACCCAAAATAATAAAGACTACAGCAGGTGGCAGAGCTTTCTCTTACAAAGCCAACAGTTATGGAACAGCCTTCTCATTAGTGTTTGGGACTCAGACACAGTCTCTGTGTTTAAGTCTAGACTGAAAGCACATTTATTTAGTCAATTCTTTTGTCAATAGGTCTTCCTTAGGTCTTGGTTCTTTCCTCTATGTAGCCCCAACTTACACCCTGATCACACTATAAAGTGTCCTTATACACTTAAAGAGTGAGAGTGCTTAACAATTTTTATTTTCTGTCACCCCTCTTCTCAGATTCTCAGGTTCCATTGAAAAGCGTTCCTGTCCTCTTCCTTCTCTTCGGATCCGCCTGGTCATACCTGATGTCCCACAAAAGCATGTGTAAACTTACATATTCTTTTAAATAACCTAATTACTGCATTATTTTTGTGAAGCTGCTTTGAGACAATGTCAGTTGTACAAAAATTCTTTACAAATACAAGTTTATTAAATTGAATATAGCAGGCCAATCAAGATCTTCCACTCCAGCACATGTTATCTATATCTTCAAGAAGCTGGCTTTGTGCATTTATCATGTTGAAACAGATTTGGATCTCCTAGTTCAAATGAAGGGAAAATTCTATGGTACTGCATCCAAAGACATTCTGTACAATTGTGTGGCTCCAGTTTTGTAGAGTTTTGGGACTCAGAACCCTTTTGTATACTTTTGTCTATATAGTGTGTCTGTTTCTATGAAGGAACTTGACTAAAGCAGTTTTTGTTTCAGGATGCAAGATATAGGATGCAAGTTATATCCTCTAGATTTGCATAGTGAGGAGTCATTTGGGATTTGGCTTTATATTTCCGACAGTTTCCACACATCTTGGCTTCTCTCTGTGCGTGTGCCTGTGTGATGCTCAAACTCATTTAATGCGCTCCTTTCGTGTAATTAACAAAAGAGCGGAATCCATTTACGGCACCCGCGTGCGCTCTTCCTCCCCGTGCTCGAGCCAAGCGAGGCATGCAAAACGACTGACGAGCAAAACTCTGCACATTACGGTATAAATAACTGCTCTGGTACATTAATTACCACCTCCGACTGGATCTCGCCCTGATCATCACGCCCGCGTTTAATGGCAAAACGTGCTCGAGTGTCGGCGGGAACCTTGACACCTTCCCGCGAAAAATCACGCGTCGAGAACGAGCACGTGGGAGTCTGCGACGTGAAAGTGCCGGAGCGTCTTTTACAACCAGGAGATGAGACGAGACGAGATGAGACGAGACGAGACGTGATGAGATGAGGTGTAAACCTTGGCACCTTTTTCGGCCCCG
The DNA here is from genome assembly GCF_014805685.1 of Silurus meridionalis. NCBI lineage: Eukaryota > Metazoa > Chordata > Actinopteri > Siluriformes > Siluridae > Silurus > Silurus meridionalis. The sequence continues at coordinate 6,496,070 of NC_060886.1, forward strand.
GGGTGGGTAGGTGGGGTTTGATAAATTGGCATGAAAGACTTGGTGTCGTCATATCTCACATTTACACCCCCCCTTTTACAATAACACACACATTCCACCATCCCTACCACACAGCAACACCTGTCTCTCCCATCAATATGCTTTGCAACGTTCACTGACAGCTGTCGCTTGATTACTTCAGCACTCAGATGTCCCTTTGGTGATACGTGACTGAGGAAGGATTTTCTTAGGCCCGTCACTTCCTGCTGCCTTGTCAGGATGCTGTGTGTGTGTGTGTGTGTGTGTGTGTGTGTGTGTGTGTGTGTGTGTGTGTGTGTTATCATGCTGTGCGATAAAGTGGGGGTTTGCGTTAAGCAGAGATGATAAGAGAGAGTTTGTGTCTGGCTATGAGTGTAAAATATGATAAATTTCACTTTGTGTGTGTGTGTGTGTTTGTGTGTGTGTGTGTGAAGGAGAGAGACAGAGTGTGAGTGTGAGCCGGTGAGCGTACTGATGGTGATTATTAACAGATTGAGCTGTGAAGGCCATACAGACACTGCAGGAAATGGGAATGTTACCCACAAACACACACACATATATGTGCCTATACACTCTTTCTTTGCTTCACACACTCTTTTACTTTCTAACACACACGATTTAGCTACAAAATGTGCTCTGGGTCATGTGCTCTGAAATTCCTAAATGCATCATGACTTAACTGGTCTAATGAATCCTTTTTTTCTCCTTTACTGCACCAGACAGTATGTAGAAGACACAGGATGTGTCCCAAATGGCTCAGAGGGCATAAATCCAGGCTTCTATCAAGTAGTACAGTATTTTTACTCACTCAATACTTCAATAGGAATATCTAGAATTTTTTTGCAGCTGTCCAGTTCAGAATTTGGCCTCAAATTCCTACTCCTGGCTTATACTAATGGAACCTGATTTAATCTGCTGCAGCTGTAGTGGTTCTGCCTTGTGGTCTGATATATATATATTGTACATGCTGAGATGCTTCTCTGACCACCTCTGCTGTAAAGAGTGCATATTAGTTCTTGCAGCCTTTCTGGCACCTGAAAACATTGTCATCCACACCTACTTTTACAATAGTGCACACTTTATACAGCAGCTGAATCCCTGATGCTCTTAATTTATTTATTTAATGCTATTATATGAGATGGTATTAAAACATTTCGAGACTAATGGTGTTAACTGGTGCTATTCTGACCATGTGCATTACCATGTCTGCAATTGCATCATGAACAGCAAGTTAGAACACAGAGCGAACATGCAATTCTGCATGAAACTGGGCAGATCTCTCTTGACGGGAGATCAGGAAGACCTTCAACGAGCTTAAACCATGAAAATTTCGAAACTATTCGCCCACTTTTGCATGATGATTGTCTGAGAACAATACATTTTTATTTATGTGAATTGTAGCAGCATTCTTGGCAGATGCCTTTAACTGGACTTACTGGACTTTTTTTCACCATTCTGAATGAAAATGAAAACTGTTTTGCATACAAATCATAGAAGAATATTAAAGAGGAAATTAAAGGTAAGTGTTGCCAAAATTAACTTTCTGTCAATTTAGTTTCTTCTAGATTTTTATAAACTAGTATTCTTTTTATATTGTGACTTTTTTTTGTTTGTTTCAGAAATGTTACTCGAATACCCATTTTTTATCCCTGTAAAATCAAAAGCCCCTCATTGCTTCCAATTTGAGATATTATAGTGTACTGTTCACCATGTATATTTAATTGTTTAAATACTGTAAAATAACAAAGGACACATACAAATGCACGTTATTACACTGCACATATTTTTTACTACAGCGGTCCCCAACCTTTTTTGCACCACAGACCGGATTAATGTCAGACAATATTTTCATGGACCGCCCTTTCAGGTGTGGCGGATAAATACAACAAAATAAAATGATACGACCGGCATAAAAACTGGTATTTTCAAAATATAAAAATTAACGTGAATCCACTGTGTTGTTTTTTGTTCATTTTGCTCGCTTGGGGGTTTGAATTTTGCAGTAATGTTTAATGTGTTCGCGGCTGAAGCAGCCCCTTTAAGAAGGTAGCGGATGGAGGTAAGACATGTGACCGAGGCATCTTGACATGCATCAAGAGTGAGTCATAGACAGATGTGGTGGAGAGAATCCGGTAATTTTCCAAAATAAAACATCGTTCAGAATCAGATAATAAATCAAACAGAAATAATGCAAGTTATGTATTTTTTTTGTGTGGCCCGGTACCAATTGACCCACGGATCCCCGGTTGGGGACCACTGCTTCACTATATAGAACCCGGTTAAGTCAGAAATTGCTTTCTAAATGATACATCAATTGTACATTGACCAGGCATAACTTTACGGCCACCAATCAGGCATAACATCATGACCACCTGCCTAATATTGTGTTGGTCCCACTTTTGCTGCCAAAACAATTCCAGCAATTTGAGCTACATGAGCTCGTCTGTTGGACTGGACCACACGGACCATCCTTCACTCCCCATGTGCATTAATGAGCCTTGGCCTTCCATGACCTGTCACCGGTTCACCACTTTTGATAGATACTGACCACTGCAGACCCGGAACATCCCACAAGAGCTGCAGTTTTGGAGATGCTCTGATCCAGTCGTCTAGCCATCACAACCTTGTCAAACTCCCTCACATCCTTACGATTGCCTATTTTTCCTGCTTATAACATGTCATGTATGAGGACAAAATGTTCACTTGCTGCCTAATATATCACACACACACACTAACAGGTGCCATGATGAAGAGATAATTAGTGTTATTCACTTCACTGGTTATAATGTTATATCATACTGCTATGCCTGATTGGTGTATGCCACTGCTTTAAAACTAATGGGTGCACAACTTCCTTCTAGAGATTTAGTGTCTAAATAAATCAGGGTTGATTCCCGAACAGCCCCCATTTTTGAACACAAAGTATACTTTGTGAAGGACAAAATAATGAACACATAACAAACATCTCCCCATTCGAATATAATGCATTTAATACAGACATTATCTAAATCCTATTACATAGATGGTGTACTTTATAATGTGTAGAAATTACTGTTTGAATCCTAGGGGAACATTGCATACGGTGTGAAGTCATTTACAAATACCAAACAGCATGCTGAGATTTACTGCTCTACATACAATGTTGTAGCCAGGGGCAGTTTACTCCATACACCAAAATGGCCCCCTTTTGTACATACAGCTCTTGACAGAGTACTAATGGACACATACTGAAATGCTTCCCAGCTTCCTATTGGACACACAGTGTGCTTCCTGAAATATAAATTAACAGATATGTTCTAGGGAGCTCCTTATTAGGCATACAGGCTCATAGAGTCTACAAGACATTAATTGAATCCTAAACAGCTGTGTCCAAAATAGAGCCATTTGCAGTTTGACCAGTACTTTTTTAAGGAGTCAATTGGGATTTATCCCCTGCCTGCTACACTATGTAGGGCACTTTTTGTTTTAGAGAAAGTGGTTTGGGGTTCATAAATGACTTCATACACTATGCAATTGTGTATAGTGCAGTGTATAGTGAAGGACAAGCCAAATATTTAGCACTATAGTGCAGAGGTGGGAAGTAATGAAATACAAATACTGTGTTACTGTACGTAAGTAGATTTTTCTGGCATCAGTACTTTACTTCTTCTTCTTCTTCTTCTTCTTCTTCTTCTTCTTCTTCTTCTTTCCGCTTGACCCCTAATGGGAGAAGCCGAAAGCAGAAGAAGAATTAAAGTTCTTCCCTTACCACATCCATGAACCTCCTTCTTGGCCTTCCTCTTTTCCTCCTTCATGGTGGCTCCATCCTCAGCATTCTCCTACCGATATACCCAATGTCCCTCCTCTGCACATGTCCAAACCATCTCTATCTCGCCTCCCTCACCTCGTCTCCAAAACGTCCTACATGGCGTCCTACAAACGTCCTACATTGTCCCTCCAAAAAACTAATTTCTAATCCTGTCAATTCTCGTCACTCCCAATGAAAAACCTTAACATCTTCAGCTCTGCTACCTCCAGCTCCACCTCCTGTCTTTTACTCAATGCCACTGTCTCTAAACCATACAACATTGCAGGTCTCACCACAGTTCTATAAACATTTTCTTTCACTCTCACAGATAGCCTTCTATCACAAATCACTCCTGCCGCTCTACTCCACCCACTTCACCCTGTCTGCACTCTTTTCCTTTATACAAACAGGAAAGGGCTTAGAGCCGATCCTTGATGCAGTCCAACCTCCACCTTGAACCAGTCTGTTGTTGCCACTGCACACTTCACTGCTGTCACAATGTCCTCATTCATGTCCTGCACCACCCACACACTCTCACTCTGACACACCTGACTTCCTCATACAATACCACAACTCCTCTCTTCACTCTGTCGTATGCTTTCTTTAAATCCACAAACACACAATGCAACTTCTTCTGACCTCTATACTTCTCAATCAACATTCTCAAAGCAAATAATGCATCTGTGCTGCTCTTCCTCGGCAGGAAACCATACTGTTGCTCACAGATGGTCACCTATACTCTCAGCCTGGCTTTCACTACTTTTTCCCACAACTTCATGGTGTGACTGATCAACTTTATTCCCCTATAGTTAGAGCAGGTCTGCACATCTCCATTATTCTTTAAGATTGGTACCAGCATGTTCCTTCTTCATTCCTCAGGCATCCTTTCACCTTCCAAAATATTGTTGAACAACCTGGTTAAAAACTTCACTGCATCTCTCCTAAACATCTCTATTCTTCTACCTGTATGTCATCTGATCCAACTAACTTTCCACTCTTCTTCCTCTTAATCGCTGCTCTCACTTCCTCCTTACTAATACTTCCTGCTTCACCATCTCCACACTATCCAACCTTCTCTCTCTCTCATCAGTTGCTCAAAATACTCCCTCCATCTTCTCAACTCTTCTCACTAGTCAACACATATCCATCTCTATTCTTTATTGCTCTAACTTGCAGCACATCCTTCCCAGGTCTGTCCCTCTGCCTGGTTAATCGGTATAAATCCTTTTCTCCTTCCTTAGTGTCCAACTTCACATACAGCTCCTCATATGCCTTTTCTTTGGCTTTTACCACATCCCTCTTTACCTGCTGCCGCATCTCCTTGTACTCCTGCCTACTTTTCTCATCATTTTGTCGATCCCAAATCTGTTTTGCCAACCTCTTTCTTTTTATGCTCTTATGCATTTCCTCATTCCACCACTACGTCTCTTTGTCTTCCTTTTTATTTCCAGATGTCACACCAAGTACCTTCCTAGCTGTCTCCCTCATCACTCCTGCAGTAGTTTCCCAAATTATCCAACACCTCTTCACCACCACCGAGCCCCTGTCTGACCTCTTCCCTGAACCTCACACTACACTCTTCCTCCTTCAGTTTTTACCATCTTGTTCTTTTTTTAGTCCTTACTTTCCTCCTCTTCTTCTTCACCTCCAAAACCATCCTACAGACCACCATCTGATGCTGTCTAGCTACACTGTCCCCTGCCAACAGTCTCCAATCTCCTTCAGGTTGCATCTCCAACATAGAGCATAGTCCACTTGTGTGCACCTTTGCAGCTTCACATTCATCACCCCCACATTCATCATGATGAATGTGCAGCTTCACATTCATCACCCTATCAAAAACTCTCTTCACCTCTATTACTTTCTTACTGTACTCTTCCTTCAGGATTACCCGTACATGATTTCTCTTTCCATCCACACCATGAAAGAACAGTTTAAACCCACCTCCAATGTTCCTGGCCTTACTCCCCTTCTACTTGGTCTCCTGAACACACATGTCTACCTTTCCTCTCTCCATCATATCAGCTACCTCTCTTCCTTTACCAGTCATAGTACCAACATTTAAAGTACCAACCCAAACCTCCACTCTCCTACACTTCTTTTCCTGCTGTCTCTGTAGACCTCTTCCTCCTCTCCTTCTTCTCTTTCAGCCAACAGTAGCCCAATTTCCACCGGTACTCTGTTGGCTAACAATACCTGTGGTGGTCGTTGGTAACTCGGGTCTCTATAAATTTCTTTTTCATAATCTGCACATTTGATTTGGCACATGTTTTACGCTGGATGCCCTTCATAATGCAACCCTCCCCATTTATCCCAGCTTGGGACTGGCACTAAGAGTGCACTGGCTTGTGCAACCCTAATGGCTGGGTTGGCATTAGTACCTTACATCACCATTTTTTTTTTTTACAACTTTTTACTTTTAGTCATTACATTTTTTTACACAAATCTTCTTCTTCTTTTTCTTCTATCGGCTGTTTCCATTAAGGGTCACCACAGCAGATCATCCGTCTCCATACCCCCCTGTCCTTTACATCTGCCTCATTCAAACCAACTACCTGCATGTCTTCCTTCACCACATTCATAAACCTCCTCTTGGTCTTCCTCTTTTCTTCCTTCCTGGTGGCTCCATCCATAGCATTCTCCTACCGATATGCCCCATGTCCCTAGTCTGCATATGTCCAAACCATCCCAAACCATGTCCAATCGGGCCTCTCTCACCTTGTCCACAAAGCGTCCTACATGCGCTGTTTCTCTAATAAACATGTTTCTATCTGTACTTTTTTTTGCTTACATTTTCAAACCAGACTTGTTACTTTAGTTTTAATTTATTTGGTCACATTATCAATATTTTATTATTATTTTTAACTAATCAACCTATTTATTGTCATTGTGCAGGTTTTTCAACCTACCACTGGTGTATCATTTCTTGGTTCTCACGCACCACAGATGTAGGCTAGCCTATGAAGCTAACAACGAGCAAGACAGAAGGCAACAGGAAGTCTGGGGTTAACGTGGATGAGATAGAGGGAGTAAGTAATGCAAACATCTCTGAGAACAGAGACAGTCCTGATCACATGATCATCATCATATTTTCTCTGCTTGTGTCTGCATCTGTTTGATGTTCAGCCTGGATACATTCATTAGGTTCAAAAAGTACAATTCTTTTGTATTAACATATTAATATGATGTGAGGTCCAGTTACCAGCGTAACACTAAAACAGGTAGTAGTAATGTCTACTTTTTACTTAAGTACATGTCAGAGCCCGAACTTCTTTACTTTAATGTGAAATATGTAGTCAGTACTTTTACCACTCTTTTAAATCATGGGTATCTGTACTTCTTCCTGAGTTGAGGATGTGTGTACTTTTGCCATCTCTGCAAAAGTACTTTAAATTACAAAAGCATTAAGCATTTTTTTTTTACGTCAAAACCACTTGTAACTAACTCTTAGAAAAGAGTTAGTAAGGTAATCCTTTTGAGCTCCATTTTGTTTGGTCTCTTCCGCCCCATACGGTATAGTCCTTTAACTCCGCCCCCATACGGTATAGTCTTTTAACCCCGCCCCCATACGGTATAATCCTTTCACTCTGCCCCCACTAGTTAGTGTGACGTACACCATGGTAAAGGAAAGTCATGTCGCTTAAATGCTCTGAAATCGTACAAGGTTCTTAAGGAAAGTAAGGGATAATTAAGCACCTAGCTGGAACGGGAACAAGGTACTATGATTGATTTGTTTAATGTGCATATGTATTAATATTTGGGTTAATCTATTTAACTGTAAAGAAGTGTTTTAATGTGTTATTATTACTTATGTCATGTGATGCGTTAGAATCACATGACACTCACATCTGTGACATCATCGTGTGACATCACAAAAGGGTTTCTTTTAAATGGCTATTCATGTTTATGTTTGTAAGAGCTGATTGTATTATTTGTTATCTATCTGTTCTGTAGCTCTTACGGTGTTTCACTAAGAAAAGGTTTCTCATCAAGGAAAGGTAGATTTTGTGTTTCCCAAGGAAAGGCTGACGGCTGAACACAAAATAAAGGCTTTTTGAAACATCAGTACGCTTCACCATTGTCTGGCTAGGGGTTAGCTACACCACTTCCTGTTAGACAATTAATGCAATACATAGAGTGGAGTCAGTCAGTGGTTAAATCCTAAATGAATCCTTAAACCCTATAAGTAGCAATTGGACAAATCCCAAACGACTTTTTTTTTGACACAGAGTGCTCTACAGGCTGTGTATAGTAAAGGAAACATTCCAAAATTGCACCTTTTTAAAATCGTAGTGCATTACATTAATCATAGAGCCTAGAAAAAACTGAATTGTCAACAGCTTCCCATTAACTAAATTGTGCACATTGTACAATGTAGAAGTCACTACTTCTTTAAGTCCTAGATGTCTCTTTATTTCCTAGTGCACTCGATGGAGAATGAAGTCATTTATTAGTTCAATATTGCACACTTTAGACAGCAGCTGAATTCCTCATGCTCTTTATTTATATATTTAAGGACACCGGCTAAATCCCAAATGGCTTCCTATTACAGAGTGTGTGTTAAAAACACAGGCTGAATCTCAAACGCTTTCACACTCCTTACATAAGTGTACTGCTAATGGACTAATCCCAAACGTCTCAGGCTTCCTCTCTCTCTCTCTCTCTCTCTCTCACACACACACACACACAAACACAGCTTCATTGGTGTCTGGTCATATTCAATGTTAGCATTGTTTGTAAATGACTACAATTGATGATACCTGAGAACTTCTAAAGAAACTCGGTTCATGATTCGACTCACCACCACATAAACACTCCCAGGCACCTTCTCGTAAATATCAAACACATCCCGATAACTTTCAGTAAAGAATAATGGTTACCTCTGGGAAACCAAAAAAACCCAATTCTTTTGAATACATAGCTGTCCAAAGCAACACTATTGAGAAATAACACACATGCTGGGAGTGTGTGTCTGACTGGAACTTTAAAGGTCTCCCAGCCAACAAAACGTTCAGAAAGGTCTCGAACCCTAGCAAGTCGGTCCACATGTGAAGTGCTGGGGGTCACAGTGTCATGCTGGAACTCTGACCCATTTTGGCCAAGCCTACAGGTTTCAGACATCATGGATAAACAATGCACTCTGGTGAAGCTCTTCTGGGGCTTTGGATAAACATGCAAACTCATATTTGAAATATTTTACTGGAATGTTTTATTTCTGGTATTGAATCCAAAACAGTAGTGTTCCTATAAATACACCATATTTTATTACAAATACAAGAATTTTTTTCATTACAGCAAATAAAAATGAAAATGTAGCTACTTTAGTTTTCCTGCTGGTGGAGGAAAATAATCACTGATGACATCTGTAATTCCCATGAAGCAGATTTACTTCCCATACTCTCAGACTGAGTGTATTATTATGGGTTATACTACAATAATCAATCAACAGTTAAAATGTTCTAGTTATTTAGCTATTTTATTAAAACAATGATATACATTTTATCCATTAAGAATTTTTTTTAATTATTATTAAGATACAGTATGTTTATTGTAAATGTACAGTTATGAAATGAACAAAAACATTAAATGTATTAAAACATTCCTTTTTTCTATTATAATACTATTTCATTCAAAAGATTAACTATAATCCCCTCACAGTATGTTTGTAATATCAATTAAAAAAAATGGTAACAGAAAATAAAAATACAAAGATCTTTGATAAACGTAGGTAAATGTAACTAAATCCAGAAGTAAAAACAGGAAAAAGGAGATAGAAGCAGAAGAAAAAATGAGAATATATGAATTGTCATTCATTAGGCTATTACAGTTGTATGACATCAAGAAAAGTGGTCCAAATACAATCAAAGTTTGTGGGCTTTTGTTTAACAGAATACAATATTCTTTCAGGCATACTATAGGGCACTAGCTCATTAATTCAGTGTCTTATTTCTTGTGGAGAGGGGGTAAGGGACACATTTTCCAGTTTTTAAGTATACCTTTTTTTTTTTTGCTGCAGTGTGCGCAAGCAAAATAAAACACTTTTAATGAAGAGTCATGACATGAGCTAACATCACTCAGTAAATTTAAAGTTACATTTAATTACTTAAATTTTATTGACAGCAATAAATTTGCAATAATACAAACAATATTCCTTGTTCTTCTCTACGCTGAGGAAATTTCCCTTTCAGGAACTCGAGCTGCGTCATCGACTGTTTGGGAATGCTTCCGCGTTGTCCACGCTCTGAATCACATGTGTATTCCGTCTAATGGAAACCACGACGTCACCGGAAGAGTGACATCACGACCAGGAAGCTATAAAAGTGCATGGATTAAAGCCGCACCAGCTTGTGTTTGTTCATGAAGCACTCTGTGTGTTTTCTATGTCAATTGTATGTCAATTGTTTGTCCAAAAAAAATTATGAAGGTGAGCAAAAAGTCAAAACACACCTGGCTTGCCTGAAAGCTGTGCATGCTAAGTCGGTTCTCAAGGCACATTGTCCATGCGAGCGATCCGACATCAAGAAAACTTGATGAGAGCAACTCTTTAAGTAGGGTGTTGCCAAGCTAGATCTATCTTGGCTGGTCAATGAGCAGAGAGCACCTTCGTCCAGCAAACTTGATCTACACTTCCTGCAGCATGCCAGATCCCCCTGAGCCCACAGGAGGATCTCAACAGCGCATATGCGGCTTCGTTTAGACAGCTAGGGATATACGCTGCATACGCGCTGTTGAGACAGGGGTTGAGACCCGGGGAATGGTGACTCCAGATCTGGGAGAGATTCAACATGGCTCAAGTAGACCTGTTTGCGACTCAAAAGACCTTGCACTGTCCCCTTTGGTACTCCCTTACGACATGGCTAAGGTGTGGCCGAGGCCGCGCCTGTATGTTGTTTCCCTGTCTCCTCCAGGTGGCCCCGCGGTGGCCAGGCAGACCATGATTTGTGGACATGGTAGCCCTTCTCGAGCACCCTCCCTGGGAGATTCCAATATGCTTTGATCTTTGCCTAAGAGAGACCCTGATGATGCAGAAGTACTACCTTGTGTCATGCTCAGTCTTGTCATGTTGTATGACCTGTGAGATGAAACTGTGAGATGAAAAGGTTTGTCTGTTACTCACCCAGTTTAAAGCTCCTGCACAGCTGTTTTTGTTCCAGCTATTAACTGTGTTTCAACCTACATAAGAAATCAACTATCATTAGCACCTACTTGGTATAATTGATTATGACATACACCTGACTCAAATCCTACAAAATCTCTGACTTAGTGCAAGGGTAAGAATTGAAAGCCAAAGGCTCGATAAAAAAAATATTTTTTAAAGCATTCTTTGTTTACAGTTTTTTTATTTTTACACTATTTTATATATATATATATATATATATATATATATATATATATATATATATATATATATATATATATATGTATGTACGTATGTGTGTGCATATATACAGTATATATTCACAACAACTCAAATTACACTAAACTTTTTTTTATAATTTCACTCTTAGATAAGAAGTGCTTCTTATTAAAAAAACAAAACAAAAAAAATCCCTGTATGCTATTGTAGGGACAAAAACAGTGAAAAGCGATGAGAAAGTTTATATAGCGGGGGCGAAGGAAATCTAAACACGACCCGCTTCCCTTTAGAGCCATTACATAAACGTCTGCGAACCCGTCTAACATTCAGGAAACTCATATTTCATCTGTTTTCACCAAATGTTGGCATTTTCATGAGCCATTTTCAGTTTATGGTTTGTCCCAGACTCAAAAAAAGGAAGAAAATCAGCAGTGTTGAAATGTGAAAGATTTATCAATAGACGAAAAAAGGTCAACTTTACAATCGTGTGTGTGTGTATGTGTGTGTGTGTGTGTGTGTGTGTGTGTGTGTAGTGACTCAAATCATCAGAATGTTTACATAAAACATTAAAATGGTCTCTGTCTTTGTCTGTTTACATATGTGTATATAGAAGCAAAGGTTTGTGTATGTGTGTGTGCACTTTATAATTTTACACACATAACACTACTCACATATTTGTGTTAAAAATTTAAATTGTGTTAAATATGATGATGATGATTATAATAATTAATAACAATAATAACAATGATAATAATAACAATGATAATAATCTTTCTCTCCCCATCCCGAGGCATCCTGAGGTTTGGCCAGCTCCAGTCATGTCCCACCTCATGAACATTATGGACCTTTGAAGAAGTAGATGCCAAACTTGCAAACATCCCGAATCATCTAGAGACGTACCAGTGCCAATTGGATCCCACTTCATGTGTGGAGTTTTGACATTCGACCTCCTGGAGTGTTCAAAGGCTCTGGCATGGAGAAGCTGGTGCTGGATCTGTGATGATCACAAATGTTGAGCTATTTTATATCAGTAGCTCCTAGTTTTATAACCATAATGACTGTATAAGACTGTAGAAAGAACATTATTTATAATCTTATACTCCAGTACTCATGTTAGTTCTCACTCTCCAGTGTTCTGTATTGTTGAAAGATTTATGATCAAACTCTTGATGTCACCCAAATGAGGATGGGTTCCCCTTTTGAGTCTGGTTCCTCTCAAGGTTTCTTCCTCATAACATCTAAGGGAGTTTTTCCTTGCCACAGTTACCATGGCTGCTCATCAGGGATAAATGCACACCATTCACCTTGACTGTTGATTTCTGTAAAGCTGCTTTGAGTCTGTTGTGAAAAGCGCTATACAAATAAACTTGACTTGACTTGACTTGACTTGATAACCAAACTTTTCCAAACCTAGCCTTACCCATCCTAACCTAAAATAACCTAACCCAATCTTTTGTCACCTAATCTAATCTAACCTCACCTCAACTATCTTAATCAAACCAAACCTATCCTAAGAGTACTAAATCCTTACTCAACATAACATATCCAAACCTAACCTATACAAATGTAACCTAACCTAACATAAGCAGATGTAACCTAACCTAATTTAAACTAATCTAACTTCATCTTTATCTAACCTAACTTAACCTAATCTAAGATAACTAATTTAAACGTGACCTTTCCTTACCAAACATAAACAAACATAATCTAACCTAAACTAATCTCTCCTAACCTAACCCAATCTAACATAATGTAATCTAATCTAATCAAACCTACTTAACAAAACCAAACCTAACCTGATTTAACCTAACCTAACCTAAGCAAACCTAACCTAAACCAACCTAACCAAACAATCATAATCTAATCTAACCTAAACAAACATAACCTAATCTAACATAACCTAATCTAATCTAATCTAATCAAACATACCCAAACAAATCCGAATCTAATCTAACCTAACCAAACATAACCTTACCTAACCCAATCTAACGTAACCTAATCCAATCAAACCTAACCAAACAAATCATAATCTAATCTTACCTAACCAAACATAACCTAACCTAAGATAACCCAATCTAATGAAAGTTTAACTAACCAAATCTAACCTAATCCAACCTTGCCCACACTAAACTAATCCAGCCTAACCTACCCTAACCTAATCAAAGGGGAGGTTGTAGCTCAGTGGTTAAGGCTCTTAGTTAGTGATCGGAAGGTCAGGGTTCAAGCACCAGTATTGCTGAACTGCCTTACTTGATGCCCCTGAGCAGGACCCTTAACTATCTGTGTTTCAGTGTTGCTGTAACATGACTGATCCTGTGCTCTAACCCCAGCTTCCTAACATCAATGGGATTCACTGTGTCTAGTGCTGTAAAGTGCATGTGACAAATATAAAGCAAAACCATCAAATCAAATCTAACCTTATATGAACTAATGTAACCAAAACCAACTAATGTAAATCTAATCTAACCTAACCTAACTAAACCTTATGAAACCAAACAAAATCTAATCTAACATAACTGAACTAAACCTAAGCTATCCTAACCAAACTTAATCTAACCTGGCCTAACCTAACTTAACCCTACTAAAACTTTAGAAAATAAAAAATATATACATGAACAAACAAACAATAATTTCTGCACACAACACACACACACAGTGTGTACACACACACACACACACACACACACACACACACACACACACACACACACACACACACACAGCTTTATGAGTCAAACGAAAAATCCTGCTGTAGTCCTGCTAAATCCGATCTACTCTTACTGTCCCATATTTATTAGAAAGAAGAAACAAAACAGATGGAAGAGGAGACATCACTGGTTTTACCATTGCAGATAAGAGGATCTAGAGACCCATAATCAGTGTGTGCGCACACACACACACACACACACACACACACACACAGACACACACAGACACACACACACACCTCTGAAGGCTTTCCCTTTTCCAAATTCTTGTGCCAAATTGACTTATCTTATATAACCAGGACTTCATTGGATCGTTTTGAAAACTCCAGAACAAATATAATGAAACTAATGACTTTTCAGAGCACCGAAGAAACTTAGAGGAGACTCATCGGAGACAATGCATGAGGTCTTTAGGACCAAATTGGAAATATTGTGTATTAAATCTAAATAAACTAGTCACGAGAGAACATCAAGTAGCATGCAGAGATCTTAAAAAACACATAAAATACATCAAAAATACATTAAACAAATAACACATTAAATTGACCTAATTGTTAAATTATATCTAGTTATAATTACAATTTGAACATTAGAGAAACCTTTAAAAAGATGGACAAAAGTGACTTTCTTTTAAAATTTAGAATAAAATGTTTTATCATATATTATTGTGATAATCCAGACTAGCATTGTTAAAGAATATGGTAAAATATTATAGTATTAAATAATTAATAATATTTATCATATGTTATTACTAGTATGTGTAGGTTTTATCTCAATTTTTTCTTGCACAAACAAGCAGAAGAATTTCCATCAGGATCCATGAAGTTGACCCATCTTAGTACTGTATATCAGCGGTCCCCAATCTTTTTTGCAACACAGACTGGATTAATGTCAGATAATATTTTTACGGACCGGCCTTTCAGGTGTGGTGGATAAATACAACAAAATAAAATGATACGAGCATAAAAACTGGTATTTTCTAAATATAATAATAAAAAACGTAAATCCACTGTGTTGTTTTTTGTTCATTTTGCTTGCTTGGGGGTTTGAATTTAGTGGTAATGTATTATGTGTTAGCGGCCGGAGCAGCCCCTTTAAGAAGGTAAAGGATGGAGGTAAGACATGTGACCAAGGCATCATGACATGCATCTAGAGTGAGTCATAGACAGATGTGGCGGAGAGAATCCGGTAATTTTAAAAAATAAAACATCGTTCAGAATCAGATAATAAATAAAACGGAAATAATGTAAGTTATGTATTCTTTCTGTGCGGGTCCACAGCAAGGGGATTGGGGACCACTGCTGTAAATGACAATCAGCCTTTACAGTTACATTTACAACATTATTCAGGGCAACTTACAATTATATCATTCATACAGCTAAGGGTTGAGGTTCTTGCTCAAGTGGCATCAAGGGATTGCTGGTATCTGACCTCACAAACGCTCGATCCAGTGTTCCTTATTGTTGGAGCTACAGTACCACTTCCAATATTGATACTGTATACTGCCACTTAACCCTATCTGCTCCAAGGGTGCCGTACCATGACTGACCCTGCGCTCTGACCCCAGCTTCCAGACAAGCTGAGATATGCGAAAACAAGGGGGAGTGGTAGCTCAGTGGTTAAGATGCTGGGTTACTGATCAGAAGGTCGGCGGTTCAAGTCCCAGAATCGCCAAGCTGCCACTCTTGGGCCCTTGAGCAAGGCCCTTAACCCTATATGCTCCAGGGGCGCCGAACCCTGCGCTCTGACCCCAGGTTCTGAGCAAGCTGGGATATACGAAGAACAAATTTCACTGTGCTGTAATGTATATGTGACAAATAAAGTTTATTCTATTCTATTAATGTACATATTCACACACATAATCAGCGAGGAAGTACATGATAGCATGATGTAGCTGCGGTTAAAAAGTGTAGTGTTGGCTGATGGGAATTTGAAACTCACTGGTACCTCAAGACGTTGAATTTCCAATCAGATAGATGTGGGTACAAAAATCCCAGCTTCATCAAGATGCCACTGCTGGCCCTCACATACATGCAAGACAAAGTTACAGAAAAATATTTTTACACATTACCATGCACACGTTCGCACATACACACAAATAAAGACATATACAAAGTTATACAAAACTATTTCTACATATAAATTTATACACACATTAAACACATGCTCATTAACACAAACACACCAAGACACACACACACACACAAAACATACACACAATTAAAGTCACATATTCTGAACAGTTCTACATACAGGTTCATATACATTAAAACAAACACATTAAAACACAAATGTTCGCACAAACACACACTTAAAGACAGTCACACAAGCACTTTGTCAAATTAATGCACACAAACACACAAATGTTTACACAAACAAAAATAAAGACAGTTAAACAAACACTTTGACATACAGATTTATACACACATTAACACAAACATTAACATACACAGACACAAATGGTCACAATTATACACAAATAAAAACACAGTTACACAAATACCTTTACATATACATTTATACAAACATTAACACAAACACACACACCCACACACACAAATGTTCACACATGCACACAATTAAAGACAGTGTTACACAAACACTGACATACAGGTTTATACACACACATTAACAAACACACAGACACTTACATTTTGCACATCCACACAAATAAAGACACAGTTACACAATACCTTTACATACAAACATTAACACAAACACACACACAAATGTTTGCTTAAACACACAATTAAAGACAAAACATGAACACAAACACATTAACACAATTAAAGACATGCTCTACACAAACACTTCTACATACAGATTTATACACACAATAACACACACTCTAATGGTCATATATTTACACATGATTGAGGTGATCACACACACACACACACACACACACACACACACAACCCCCATTCAGCCTCTTTCTTCTTTCCGCCTACTCATGGTTCTGATTCTGATGAATTACACATTGTGGGCACACACACACACACAACACACACACACACGTCTGTTGTGCACTTTACTTTTGAGCGTTAACTCTTTTGCGCTTACTCATCGCTCTCTCACCTGCGCCTCCATTAATAAACCTGCACTCTACACTAAATAAGCGCATTATTGTCGCCGTTAGCTCGCGCCTGCCATGTCACTTTGATCCCGGTGATTAATGGCGAACAAATCTTCAGATTTTGCTGCCGGATTCCTCGCATTGTTTTGTCATTTCCCAGAGGTGCATGTGTTTAAAGAAGAGGACAGGATAATATAGCGCCGGTGTCATGGCTGCTGCGTTTTTGCATTTGTTTTTTCTCCCGGCTGCGCGTGGGCCAGGTCAGACGCCCAGATCTATTTCAGAGAGGTCACCAATAGAAACTTCAAACCAGTCCATCTCTGCACCTGCAACAACACACAACGCACAAAACACAACACCTCTCCTGTAGTGTTCACGTATCAGCATTGTTCAGCCCCACGACTTTTCTGTACCTTCTGTATCTTACAGCTACATATATATATCAAGTTTAATCAAGTACATACGCTAAATTGTCCCTTTTATATGTGTATATATATATATATATATATATATATATATATATATATATATATATATATATATATATATATATATATATACATTACAGACCAAAAGTTTGGACACACCTTCTCATTCAAAGAGTTTTCTTTATTTTCATGACTATGAAAATTGTAGAGTCACACTGAAGGCATCAAAACTATGAATTAACACATGTGGAATTATATACATAACAAAAAAGTGTGAAACAACTGAAAATATGTCAAATTGTAGGTTCTTCAAAGTAGCCACCTTTTGCTTACATTACTGCAAAAAAAAGGGGAATTGTAGTGGAAACTCAACATAAATCAAATCAAATCAAATTTTATTTGTCACATACATATACATAAAAGGTACGGCATGCAGTGAAATGCTTAAATTGCACAATGCTAAATTGTGAATTACTTGTCATAAAGGTTTTATTTACTACTTTAAATAAATAATACAATAATAAAATCGTTTTTTCAAACATTTTTATGTAATTTATTAGTACAAACTCTGTTTTGAAATGTTACTCCGAACATTCGAATTACTCGCGGCTTCTCGCTAAATATCAGACTTTTCTCGAGCTTCCAAATGAAAAGTTCTAAACTATCAAGGTTGATAAACAGCTCATTAAAGATAAAAGTTGGCATTTGCATTGCGATGCATTGTTTTTAGCATATTTGCATCTTTAAGAAGCGATTTATTCATTGATATAATTATTAGTAGATGCACTATACTTTTATTATTTAGAAAATAACAAATATATTTGTGACATTTTATATCAAGATCGATTTCTTCTATTCCTCAAGCACGTTTTCTCAGCACCACTACTGCTACATGAATATGTTGTATAAGAAAACACTACGGAGACAGAGGCATGTCCTGTGAGTCACATAGAATACAGATTAACATTGCAGATGTAGAGCTGCATCTTCCTGGAGACACAACAGGAAAAAACATATCGTTATTTTTTCACTATAAAGGACTGTTTGTGAAAGGGTCATGTGTTAGAAGTAAGATGGCACTTAAGTAAATTGATGATTTGTTGTCTGCTTGAACCAAAGAAATCAAAGAAAGAGTAAAATAAATAAATACAATAATCTAAAAACTATATTGAATTGCATAGCATCATATTTTTTCCATTGCATTGTAGTGCATTGAATTGCATTGTGTTGAATCAAATCGAAATTGGATTACACTGCATTTTAATAGAAGTGAGTCACATGGCATAGGTAGCTGCTCCATATGTATTGTACATACTGTATATGAACAGTTTTGGGACACCTGAATTTTCCTGCCATATGTGGTTTTTTTTTCAAAAACTGTAACTACAAATTTGGACCCACACAATTGTATATAATGTCTTTGAGCCATAGAATTACATTTTCATTCACTTGAACTAGGAAAAAAACACATGACAATTCCCCTGTGCACAAAGCCATGAAGATGTGCTTTACATGGTTTGGAGTGGAAGATCTCCTGCTATAGAACTCTGACCTCAACACTATTGAACACCTTTGGGTCAATTGGAACACTGACTGCACTCTAGTATTCTTGTATCAGAGATGCACACTACACAGTCTGTGACACACAACACAAAACTAGTGTTTCCACCTTACACACACCTCACACTTCTCCTCAGAAGTGGTGCCTCTGCTGCCCTTCATGTCCTTAGTCTTAAGAGTAAGAAATAATGGACCACAGCTAAAAAGACACACACTTCATTTCTACTCTACACCAAGTATATTTTTTACTTTTGTTTACTTTTCTCTTATTCTTCTGTGTATGTTGTGTCTGTATGCACATATTTGTGGTCATATTTGCATATGGTTTTATTCGGAGAGTTGTATTATGATATCATTGTGTTTGTGCATATGTGCATTTACACACACACAGACACAGACACACACAACACACACACACACACACACACACACACACACCTGTAGACAAACACAAATATCAGTATGGGCACACACACACACACACACACACACACGGTATAAAAATATATTTTGTTTGTGTGTGTATGTGTGTGTGTGTGTGTGTGTGTGTGTGTGTGTGTGTAAATGCTCATATTACTGAGCATATTACTCATATTTGTGGCTACAACTGTCTACAGTTATGTGTGTGTGTGTGTGTGTGTGTGTGTGTGTGTGTGTGTGTGTGTGTGTGTGTGTGTGTGTGTCTCTGTGTGCATTTATCCATTAAACTCATTTGTGGTTATGTCTGTTTGTCTACAGGTGTGTGTGTATGTGTGTGTGTGTGTGTGTGTGTGTGTGTGTGTGTGTGTGTGTGTGTGTGTGTGTGTACATATATTTGTGGTTATGTCTGTCTCCAGTTATGTGTGTGTGCCTGTGTGTGTGTGTGTGTGTGTGTGTGTGTGTGTGTGCATATATCCATTAAACTCTTTTGTGGTTATGTCTGTTTTCTACAGGTGTGTGTGTGTGTGTGTGTGTGTGTGTGTGTGTGTGTGTGTGTGTGTGTGTGTGTGTGTGTGTAAACGCACATATACGCATTCTTGTGGTTTAAAAGTTTTTATCTACAGCTGTGTGTGTTTGTGCACTTGCCTGTACATACATACATGTTTGCAGACCCATTCTGTACGCTTTATCCCCGTTGGCAGGTGTGTGTGTGTGTGTGTGTGTGTGTGTGTGTGTGTGTGTGTGTGTGTGTGTGTGTGTGTGTGCGCATTTGCCCATTTACACATATTTGTGGTTGAAATTTTTGTCATATTTGTAGGTGTATATATTGCATATGATTACAGATGTATGTGTTATTGGGAGTATATGGTTGCGGTATGTTTGAGTGTGTGTGTGTGTGTGTGTGTGTGTGTGTGTGTAAAAACTCAGCTCTGGACCTTTAGGCTAATGACCTCCAGCTGTCGGTACATACATGGCTGCAAGGCATTTTTCAGGGACGCAGCGGTCGACCCCGGACTCCGTATGTTCCTCTCGTTCTCCTCCAAAACAGCTGGCTCTGACCTGTGTGTGTGTGTGTGTGTGCAGGGTCAGCATGTCTTGCTGCTTAGCCTCAGGTCTCTGTATGTTTATGTTATTGCTGCCATTCCTCTGTGAGAGCTTCATTTATAAGCCAGAGAGACTCAACGCTAGCTTTTCAAACAAACTAAATACGTAGATGCATAATTTAACCCTTTAGCTAAACCCTCTGGCTGAATATTTTCCCCAAAAATTGCTTTTTGTTAGGGAGGAAGGGGTGGTTCTTAAGGTAAAACTTAACAGGATGTAAAATATAAATGAGAGTCATGCTAGATAACGGGAATAGATAAAATTCACAGGAATAGCGCATTTTAAATGTGTGAGAGCAAGTGTAGGTGTGTGTGTGTGTGTGTGTGTGTGTGTGTGTGTGTGTGTGTGTGAGAGAGAGAGTGTGTGAGAGTGTGTCCACACTCTGTGTAAAACAGATATTTTAGCTCCTTATCTCCATCTGTCACCCATGAGTCCTGTCACTGGTGCTGCAGCTCCACAAATATAACACATGCCCAAGACGTCCCTGTTCCATCTCGAATCTCACACTGTTCACTACACTCTGTACACTTGAGAGTTGAAGAACTGACTCTCTTCTGCCTGCAGTTCCTTTTTATATACTTTCTATATTTTAATCTGAATTCCTTCCTTTTAGCATGATTTCGAATTCTATTTGCGGATGCTTTCGAAAGATTCTGAATACCATTTAAATTGACGCCATTTAGCAGACGCTCTTGTCCAGAGCGATGTACAAAAGATAAATGGTATAAGAAACTGTACTGTAAAATGGTGCACAACGCCCTACCCTACACACGGTAAACAGTACAAAAATGAATAGCATACAGTAAAACACAGTATACAACACTGTATACAACACGGTAGTGGTGATACTGAAAAAAGAAAAAAAAATACAAACATTCATCAATACACCACACACATCTGGCTAATCCATATACATTTTAAAACACATAAACAAAAGAAAATATTAACTCACTTACGTTTGATTTTATGTACATAGCTAGGTAGCACAAAATAGCTAATTAAAACATTTGCTTGGTTCTAACCACATATGATATCTATAACATTCAACATTGTGCAAAACAAAAACATTGCATTTATAAAAGAATGTAATATATTTTAATCATGCTAATTGCAATGTCATTACACTATAGATATCAATTGAAATATGACAATCCAACTCCATTGTTCCCTGAACTTATTCATATGAGTTCACCTAGCTCTGCTAAAGACTCTTTAAAGAAATCTGCCATTGTCATTTAGAATGACAATGGGGCTTGGTGATCAGTGCCGGGGTCTTTAGAGACGGCGCAGCACCCGGGGAAAGATAGCCAGCCAGCATCTCTTCAACCTGGGCCATCGTCTCATAAGTGCACTCTTTCAGTCCGACTATATTGGAAGATAGGGAGATTTTGAAGCTTAGAAGGCGAGCCGAATAAGGTTTAACCAGGACCTAGACACCTCGGTGCGCAGATCTGGGAAAAAGGGTAGACCCCAGCATGGAAGTAGTAATGCGGGTTGCAGGAAGTGCTCGTCGAGTTTGCTGGATGAGCGAGCCTTCTTCTGATCTGCCGGCCGATGTCATATATAAGTCATATATATATATATATATATATATATATATATATATATATATATATATATATATATATATATATATTGTTCATACTCTGAGTAATGAGTCTAATCAGTCAAAGGACAGCATAAAGGACAGCATAAAGAGTAAGAGGTTGGCAAACAGAATTGGGATCGACAGAGTGATAAGAAAAGCAGGCAGGAGTACAAGGAGATGCGGCAGCAGGTGAAGAGGGATGTGGCGAAAGCCAAGGAAAAGGCATATGAGGCGCTGTATGAGAAGTTGGACACTGAGGAAGGAGAAAATAATTTGTACCGATTGGCCAGGTAAAGAGGAACCGAGCTGGGAAGGATGTGCTGCAAGTTAGAGCAATAAGGGATGAAGATGGAAATGTGTTGACTAGTGATGAAAGTGTGTTGAGAAGATGAAGGGAGTATTTTGAGCACCTGATGAATGAGGAAAATAAAAGAGAGAAGATTGGATGGTGTGGAGATGGTGAAGCAAGAAGTGGATAGGATTAGTAAGGAGGAAGTGAAAGCAGCAATTAGGAGGATGATGAGTGGAAAGTTGGTTGGACCAGATGACATACTGGTAGAAGCATGAAGATTGTTTAGGAGAGATGGCAGTGGAGTTTTTAACCAGATTGTTTAACAAGATTCTGGAAGGTAAGAAGATGCCTGAGGAATGGAGAAGGAGTGTGCTGGTACCGATCTTTAAGAATAAGGTAGATGTGCAGACCTGCAGTAACTACAGGGGAATAAAGTTGATCAGTCACACCATGAAGTTATGGGAAAGAGTAGTGAAAGCCAGGCTGGGAAAAGAGGTGACCATCTGTGAGCAGCAGTATGGTTTCATGCCAAGCAAGAGCAACACAGACACATTATTTGCTTTGATAATGTTGATGGAGAATAGAGAAGGTCAGAATGAGCTGCATTGTATGTTTGTGAATTTAGAGAAAGCGTACGACAGGGTGCCGAGCGAGGAGTTGTGGTATTGTATGAGGAAGTAAGGTGTGTCAGAAAAGTATGTGAGGGTGGTGCAGGACATGTATGAGGACAGTGTGACAGCAGTGAAGAGTGCAGTGGGAACGAGAGACTGGTTTAAAGTGGAGGTTTGACTGCATCAAGGATCGTCTCTGCGCCCTTTCCTGTTTGCAGTGGTGATGGACAGGTTGATGGACAAGGTCAGACAGGAGTCTTCATGAACTATGATGTTTGCGGATGATTATTATTATTTTTTTTGGATGCACAAATGACAGACAATTCAACACATACACACAAAGAGCTTCGTGAACAAACAGAAGCTGGTGCTCACCTCACTCCATGTACATTTTATACTTCCTGGTCATGACGTCACCCCACCGGTGACAGCCAGCGTCCAATTTTTGACTGATTACACACATTAATTTAGAGCGTTAACACTCAGACACGTTCCCAAAACATTTTGACACAGCTCGAGTTTCTGAAAGGAAACTTATCATCTGAGCTGGAGTCAGTTTAGTGTTAATCCTGCTCTCTACTTTTTAATGGCTTGATATACTGTATATAAAAAAAAACACAAAAGGGCTGTGATTTTATTAATGTGGAACCTTTAAGCCAAGCTGTGAGATCTGCTGGTGATGAAGAACCCGCTATGAATCTGTGGTAAACTGCAATTAAATAGTCAGCCAGCTCCTCTGCTCTGAATGCATTTCTAAAGCTGTGTGTTTTCTGCAGAAATATTACATCAATCATGTGATCAGATGTAGCACAGGGAGGCTTTGTGTAATCAGATACAGGCCGAGACAGCTGACAAAAAAATGGCAAGCAGATGCTTTTACATGCCAAAGATTAATAGCCCAAGACATTCTGGTAACTGACATTAAAAATTTCAGGAAAGTTCTCTTTCTCAAGTCTGAAACATAAAAAGATTCTCAGAACTTTAGCCAATGGGAAATATACAATTTGAAGGAACGCTTAAAAGTTTTATGCAGAACACCATGGCAGTATTTCCCAATAACAACCTGACATAAGGTTCCATGTAGGACCCTACAGCAGTGTTTTTCTATAGACCCTCTGAAATCATCTGCAGGAGCCTTCCATGAAATATTAAATATTCCATGTAGAATTATACACAAGTGTTTCCCAATGAGAACTCTTGATTCTTAAAGGTAGAACCCTACAGCACTTTTTTTTACAACAATATTCTCTGGAACTATTTGTAGAACTATTTGTAGAACCCTCTGCAGAATAGATGTGTTCATCTAAAAGCACCCTAAAGAATCAACTGAGGAACAGTTCTGTGTAGCCTTCACCAGTACGAGGTGGTGTCAAAATGTTTTGAGACTAATGGTGCTAACTGGTGCTATTCTGACCACATGTGTTATCACGTTTCCAATTTCATCATGGACAGCAAGTTAGAACACAGAGCAAATGTGAAATTCTGCATGAAACTGGGCAAATCTGCCACAGAGACTTTTAACATGACATACGTGTCACATACGGCGATGCTGCAATGAAGACGACGAGAGATTAGGAAGACCTTCAATAAACTCAATGGAGTTTTTTCTTGGCCACAGTTGCCACTGGCTTGCTCAGATAAACTTATAGAGACTATTTTACAACACAAATATTTATATTCACAATCTATCTAATTCTGAAAAGCTGCTTTGAGACAATGTTTATTGGTGAAAGCACAATACAAATAAAATTTAATTAATTAGGGGTTCATGATAAAAAAAAAAAAAAAACTCAGTCAACATCTAAAACTTCTGTGCAGAATCATAGTCCATTGTAAAGAAGAATGAAAATTGAAAAAGACTTTTATGCTCTCTTCATTTAACGAACGATGAGTTAAATAATTATTATTAATTATTTTATTAATTTTAATAAGAAATGTACTTGTCAAATTTATAAAAAAGAAAGAATGTGTGGTCAATCACATGGTTTTAACTTATTATTATTACATATATTAGCAGAAATGGAAGTGGTTTTCCTCTCAGTCTAAAACCAGACATGTGTAAGAGATTCTCATGACAGTTTGTTCACTGAAAAGTGCAGCAGTAGCTCAGTTACTTAATATCTCATTTATTCTGCATTACTCAAAATAAATGACCTTTCACCCCTTAGTGTGCAGTAAGAAACTGGCTAAACTGACTGGTGCTGCTGATGCTGTTAATGAGGTGTGACGTTCCTCAGCTGATCATTTCTTAAATCAAGGTCAGGAGTCAGTAAAAAATGGTTCGACCCTCAATTCACTCAAGACTGGCCTTATTAGGAGCTTCACAGTCACAGCACAGCCCACACATCCGAGCAGAGAGAGTGAGAAAAGAGAGAGAGAGAGAGAGAGAGAGAGAGAGAGAGAGAGAGAGAGAGAATGAGAGAGGGAGAATGAGAGGATGAAAACATAAGTGGAACACAAAGAGAAAAAGGAAGAGGAAGAGAGTGAGAAAGATGTGTCTGGTCTGGTCATTTTAAATTCCTTTTCTGGACAAGTCCCACTCATTTTTAGAAAATGTATGCTAAACCCCAAAACCATATATGGTTAAATTTATGCTTATCATCGCTCAAAATTTGGATAGCATTCATGACTACCAGCTTGTTCACATAACTTAAAAAATTAAGCCGCCTTAATTTCCTTTTGGGTTTGATGCATGGGTATATATATATATATATATATATATATATATATATATATATATATATATATATATATATATATATCACGTTTTTATCTATCGCACTGTTCAACTGGAATCTTGATTCTGTTTGGCCAGGACGCTTTGATTTATGTTTCTAAAGGATTATTAACAGTAGATCCAACTGCAAGGATTATATTAATGCTCAAATTATTATAGTGACAACTTACACAGTGACTTGTATAAAGGACAGTAAACATATATAAAAGTTAAATTGAAAATTAGTTGGTCAAGCTTTAAAAAAACAACGCTCTGAATCATGTGTGTAATCAGTCCAATGGAAAGTGCGGTGTCACCGGCGGGGTGACGTAATGACCAGCAAGCTGTAAGAGCACATGGTGTAAAACCAGCGCTAGCTTCTTTTTGTTCCGTGTGTGTGTCTGTTTCACAAAAGGTAAGGTGCGGTTAATATTTGTAAGAATTGATAGCAAGCAATCCTTCTGGCTTGCGTTACTCCTTGGCCCCGCTTTATTATGGGTGGGGGAGTTATCACACTGGATGCTCCACTCTCATAGGGCGCTCTCCAAGAAGGGCACCCGTGCTCCTTGTGGCTTCTGCTGAAGCTAAATGCTCAGCTCAAGGGGCTCGCAGGCGAATCTGGCAGAGGGTTTAGAGGCAGGCCTGTCCCTTTCTTCTGCCTCACCTCCCAGATCCAGGGCTCTCTCAGTGTTCGGAAACATTTATTTTAGTGGTTTCTACCATGAGAATTGCCATGCTCCACCTCTCTTTCTCTGAGGAGGGGGAGGGCATTGACGCCAGTGATCCCATAGAGGATATGCCCCCACAGCCAGTTTATCTTGAGGAGCTTTTGGAGGTGGTGACTCTGTAGCCAAGCTGGATATTGCCTGGCCAGCCAATATGCAGAAACAAAGCCCCCTAAGCAAGCAATGTTTTCTGCAACCAACGTCGCTGCCACCATGCGTGGGTCTTGGCTCTTGCCACCGTTGCTGCCTCTTTTCCCAGACCTGCACACTGAGATGACCAGGTCATGGAATAACCTTTACTCAACCTATTTGCACATTTATTTTTCTTTGCTGCTTTAACAGAGAAATTTCCCCACTGTGGGACGAATAAAGGTACATCTTATCTTATCTTATCTTATGGCTGTGCTGCAGGCTTATCAGGCCGACCTGCTGCGAGAGCTCGATGAGGGAATGCCTATGGGCAGCGATGGGGTTAAGAAGATGCGTCATGCAACAGATCTGGATCTCAGGGCCACAAAGGAGACCACTAGGGCTATTGGCTAGTCTATGTCTGCCCTTGTTCTTTGCAGAGAGACACCTGTGGCTTACCCTGTCAGACCTATCCGGCCACGTGCACCTCAGCATAAAGTGCCTGCCTCTCCAAGGTGGCCTTGGGTGATCGGCTTCTTAACCTCCCTTAGTCTCTGCCCAAGATTTTAGTGGCTGGGGGGGGGCTTGCTGCCTTTAATGAGGCCCCTAGACATAGCCCCGGCTCCAGGCACACCAGACGTCAGTCTCGAGATGATTCACTTCAGGTCTCATTCGCTCCAGTTCAACAGGGTGTGTCCCACTCTGTTGGGGCCTGAGCAGGCTCTGGTTATGGAACAAAAAGTGGAAACTCTTGAGCAAGCAGGCCATTGAGGTGGGCCCTTTATTCAGCAGAGAGTCCGGGTTTCACAGCTGGTACTTCGTGAAGGAATTGGGGTTGACTAAACACCAAGAAAAGTGTACTTTCTCTGGTACAGAGAACCACCTATCTAGGTGTAGTATGGGATTCGGCCGATATGCAGGCGCAGCTGTGTCCTGCATGAGTCGAGTCTATCCTAACGGCCATCAAATGAGTGAAAAAAGCTTCTCACTGTGAAGCAGTTTCAAAGACTGCTGGGTCAGATGCCAGCTGCATCCTATGTGGTGCCACTTGGCCTTGTATACATGTGACCCCAACAGTGGTGGCTCAGTGACAGAGGGTTCTCCGAAAGGGCAACCCACTTCGCACAATCAAGGTTATGCAGCAAGTTTTACTGGCCTTAGATATGTGGAGAGATCCTGGGTTCCTGTTACAGGGCCCTGTGTTGGGGGCTCCTTGTCACCGCGTAATGTTAACGACAGATGCCTCCCTCATGGGTTGGGGGGTGGTCATGAATGCCCGCTCTGCCCAAAGTCTATGGAAAGGGCCCAATCTCTTGTGGCTGTCCCCTCTGGTTCTCCTTTTTTCCCTTACCTAAGCTGTGGAGGCTGTGGCTGTGGCACCTGAAGGCTGGTCCACTCCACTGACCATTGTCAGGTTTTATAGCCTTGACCTAATTGCCACTTCAAGCCCCTCTGTCATTTGACATAGCTGTGCCCATCCACACTAGGCAGGGATTGGTCAGTCTGCTGTTATTGGACTCTCGTTCCCAAAGCAGAGTTGATCGTCTAAGAGTCTAAAACTTATCGAAGTCTGGACGCTTAATGGTGTTGTAATGTCCTTAGTGGTGTTCAGTAGATACCAACACCTACAATTTAGCAAAGCTGTTTTTGTAATCCATAATGGTCTCAGACATAACATGTCAGCAATAAAATACAGCACATTACCAGTAGAGACCCACAGGGACTGTTAAAGTTGCCATTATAACCAACACAATTCTAATAATAACTATTTTGACCAATGATTCTTTCAGCAGAGTTGAGTCCTCTTGTACTTATCACCCTTGAGGTCAGTGACTTTACTGTTAGCTCTACGTGTTACAGTGTGGATATATTTGTCAGTGAAATGGTCTGCTCAATCCTTAATTTGTATAGAATATTTATATAAAATTTAAAAACCTTTTTCAAGGAAATATGTTTTATTACTTGGTGTTAGCTGTGCTACTTTGAACTTTGAGGCAGCTTTGATGATTACTGATGATTACTATTCATGATGGAGAACAAACTCACTGTCCATTGTCTGTCTGCAGCGTGGTCGCACTGATTCATTCCATAGAAATGTATTTTCTAAACACACTCAGTACTTCCGTGTCATGTTCAACCGTTTAATACAAAAAAACACAAGGGAACAATTGTGGTTCATTCCTGGTTTTCATTTCTCTTTAATGTCTTTGCAACATGTTTTAAAAACAAATTATTGTCAGAAACATATCCTCAGTGAACTATATTTGTGAAGGACTTGAGGAGTTTTTACACATTCTTTTGTATCTAAACTCTTCAGACCTGTTGATTTGCAAAATAACAAATTTTCTTTTCTGATATCCAACAATTAGTTCACTCGCTGTCAAATAAAAGAGTTATTCAATTCAATTTAATTTTATGAATTGTTGAGGATATCAGCTGTTCATTGATGGAAACATGAATGCAGAACTGTTTATGGAAATAGCATTACTAGTTATTGTAGCAAACTGTTTACATTTATTAGATTCCAAATCCATATTCATGGTTCATTATCCAAATTCATTTTCATGGTTAAACCCTACATGGATCTTCAGATGGAACCTCATGGATTTTAAGGCTGTTCTTTAATCATCTTTAGAGAGTAGTGTCCAATTGAAAACAAAATGAATTAGGCAGGTCTATTGTGCAGAAGGGGATAGGATCATTATTCATCTTTTTTTTTTCTTTTAGCTTCTTTTGAAATAACTGATGAGAAATTATACCCGAGGAGATATACCCGTATAAAACAAGGAGTGCTAAATAGTTAACTTTAAACCAAGAATATAGCATTAACTCATTTATTTAGTCAATCAGATCTTTAATTTTGTTGTGACAAGCTTTTGCTACCTAAACAACACCTTTTATTTTGGTAAAAAAAACCACACTATTTATTCTACTTTAAATGATTATGTCACTCTCACTTAGACCCAAACTTGTATTGCCAACTATAATGAATTTATTTGGAAACTAGGAAACAAAAATATTGTTTTTTTATTTTATTGCATATTACAAATTATAATTTATTTGAAGGTTTGGAGATCTTTCTGTTCATCTATGTTAACGCAGAATGCATAAAAATAAGGGTAAACTATATTTGGTATCACTGTTTCCTTAAATAAACAGCATTTGGCATCCAACATTCACTAATTTAGTTTTGCACTATAGCTATAGGACTGATAAAGCAAAGAAGAATCACCTAAATCACATTTATATAAAAAAAAAAAATCATACACTTGATTCATATTCTTCAGTTCTGTAAAGCTGCTTTGAGACAATGTCCACTGTGAAAGGTGCTATAGAAATAAACTTGAACTTTATTCAGCAGTGTAAATCATGTCTACTGTTATCTAGTATCTACTATTTATGTAGCACCAGGGCCCTGGAGGAACGTTGTCTCATTTCACTGCGTAACTCGTCATCTATACTGAATATGGTTGAAATGACAATAAAAGCTTCTTGACTTTACTTGACTTGAAATCAATTTAAAAAAAAAAAAATTGTGCTCCATTTTATTTATGATTTAAGATTATAAAGTACATAATTTATAGGTTTACGACAAGTGTTTCCTTCAAACTTAAGAAGAAGGGGCCTGGTTAGGCTGAGGTGATTTTGGTAATCCAAGATGGCTGCCCACATAGTTATAGTGTTCAGGTCAACAATCAGGCTTTTTTAGAATATGTTGAAACTTTTTTATAAACAAGTTTAGCACATTAAAGTAAATTTCTCTGTCTTTGCAAAAAAGCTCTTTGCACATTCTACATTCAGGGTGAGTAGACAAAAATGTATATTAAGCCAGAAAATGTTTCCTTAAATAGTAATGTTTGACTAAAAATGCACTTTGAATATCATTTGCATTTCAGGTTATATAAACCGGGCCTAGTGATTCTGGTTTCAAAATCGCCACCTCTGCTGTCTTTATGTGCTGCTTTTGTTCTTCTCATATGTCTGCTTAATATCATGAAATATGTGAGGTTCCACAAACTTAAGATGTGTTTAGATGTGATATGCTAATATGTTGAACTTCTTTTACTAGTATTACTTGTATTAGGAATAAAACCTCACAAATCAACTGTTTTTGGCTTTTTACAAATTGTGTTTTGCTGTTCAGGACTAGTGAATCTTTGAGCCTACATTCAATATCAATCAAATACTCAAGTACTGTTCAAATAAGATACTTTAAGACTTTTACTTGTCATATTGAAATTGCTGACTTTAAGCTTAATTAAGTTAATTAAGTTTTACAGTATGTTATGTATACTTTTATAGATGAATTTCAGGTACTCTTTACACCTCTGCATTTCAGTTGCTACATATTGAGATACCTAAAAAATGCATACAGATGGGATTTCTTTACTCATACTTTACACTTTAAAGACTCATTAGCATCTTTATAATCTCTAAACAAGTGTCTCGGCATGACTCTAAACCAGTACAAGATGATTTAAGGGATATGACAGTTCACCATAAGAATTTAATGTAAGCTCAAACTGAAACACGGCGCTGTGAACACAGCTTCCCTCTGACAGCCTCGCAGAAACCTGATTGGAGCTGAGTTCCCAGCGTGGCAGGTTCTTCCTCTGGCACGCACCACCATATGCTCTGGCATTGCTAATGGGATCACGGAGTGTGAAGGATGTGTCTGTGTGGATGTATGTGTGTGTGGGTGTGTGTGGTGGTGGGATTGTGATTAGCAGGCTGCAGCTGGTTGGGATGGGTGATGTGAGAGAGTGTACCCTTGGTCCCGTCTCAAACACAAAACCCAGGGAGAGTGCAGGCACGTCACCTCGGCTTTTACACTCGAGAGCACAAAGCTGAACAACTCCAACATCGGCGGCGTGCACAGCTGCAGCACGTCATCCGTGAGGAAACACACACACACACACACACACACACACACACACACACACACACACACACACACACACACACAAACATGCACACAAAGCCATCAGCATCCGCCCAGACACCACTGCTGCTTCATGCGTCCAACCCTCCAGGCTACACTCAACTTGCATGCATGACTACATACTCACAACTCCAGAATTATTGGCACCCCCTTATAAACGTGGCCAAAAATAACACATGCAATAATACTCCCAGTTTAATCATACTGGAACACCGTGCACCTTATTTCAACATGATATTTTTAACACTTACTGTCTGATGAAGCCTTTCCTAGAGCGAATAGCAGCACTGAGACTCTTTCGATAACATCTAACAGTTAGAGACACTTGTAACGGATCATTATTGTCCTTCATATTTACTCTAATTCACAGTAGGAGCCTTTTATCCAGTAGGGGGGGTTCCAAGCCCCCCAGTATATGTCTGAAACAATGGATACTCCCAATGAGCTATTTATAACTCTAGTATCACTACTCTTGCATTTATAGACTTTTATTAACCAAGAAAAAGATGTATCTGTCACAAACACTGATACCATTAAATGTTTTCAATACATCTTTTGGGACAGTGGACAATTATATAAAGCACATATTCTTGAGCCTTGATTACTATCTAATATAGAGTCCTGTTTGTTCTCCCTGTATTCATCAATGGTTTTCTTAGTTCTCTTCCACCACCCAAACATGTTGGGTGGACCAGTTATGTTAAATGAGTGTGCACCGTGCCACCCGACAATTCATCCAGGGTGAATTCTCACCTATGACCGTGACCCAGATAAAACGGATACTGTAGATGAATGAATGGACAACGAACATTCTGGATTTCTGTGTTTTTTAAATGTATCAGCATTATGGCAATCTTAGATATAGAGATTTGTATTGTAAACCATTCAATATTGCCCATGTTAGTGAGGTTTTTTTTATTATTTTGTTTAGTGGTGTTATGTTTGATTGAACTGGTTTGGTTCATTATGTTTTAAAAAGGAAAATGTATCCTCCCGAACTATGTTCATTTATTACATTACATCAATAATCAATACATTTATTACATTATCAATAATCACAACCAGACTGAAAACAACTACCAAGTTCTAGGAAACAATGAAAAAAAATGCTGAAGTATGAGATTTTGTGTGAATGTACTGTATTTTATTTATATTAATGTCTTTTTGATTCTATTATTTAGAAAATAGAAAGAGAACGATTTGAAGGGTTTTTTTTGCAGAAAGGATAACATTTTTCTTTACCCATTTTCATGTATGTGTGTGCTTTTCAGAGTGGACAGTATATCTTAAGCCTTGGTAAACACTGAGAAGTCAACCAGACTCATTTGGAAACTGTTTGTATTGGGTGGGAAAGGAACAAATTAATAGCATGGGAACCTTCACAAACCGGATGAAAGAAAAATCTGGACTACAATTAAAGCTGCCAGTTACAGCAGATCCACTGACCCAGTACTGAATAATCTACCAGAGAACAAAGTGTGAAGAGACAGCTTATGGAAAAAAAACAGGTATAAATCATGCATGGTCAGTGTTAAATACTGTACATGGGAAGAAACTCCAAACTTATGATCCAAACATAAGACTGGTCTGTGCTTTTTGGACATTCCATTCCACAATTATTTCTCATTATTTTTTTATTCCTTTAATAGCCTCCAGTCTTCTGGGAAGATGTTACACTTGATATTAAAGTGTGGTTGTGGACATTTGGGCTCATTTAGACTCAAGAGTGTTCGTAAATTCAGGTACTGATGTAGATGAGGTAAGGAGGCCTGGGGTGCGGTCAGCGTTTCAAGTCATCCCAAAGGGGTTCAAAGGGATTGAGGTCAAGAGCTCTATTGCAGGCCAGCCAAAATCTTCCACTCCAACCAATGTAAAGCATATCCCCTTGGAGCTGGCTTTGTTCACAGGGGCATTGTCATGCTCTAACAGGTTTGGGTCTCCGATTTCATATGAAGGGAAAAGTTAATGCTATCTAATCCAAAGACATCACATACAATTGTGTGAAGGCATTTGTGCAAATGGTTTAAGAGAGTACCAGGTATGGCTGAATAAGTCAGGTGTCCCAATGTTTTTGTCCATTATGTATGTATCCAATGCAAATGCCATTTATTAAAAATAATCATATTAGATTTCAATTATCATTATCATATCATCTCTGCCCAATTCTTATTTTTCTTTCTTATTCTTTTTTTCCCCCCTCTTTTGTTCTTCTCATGCATACTTGGGTAAGAATGCCCTGACTGATTGGAGCACTTGTGGTTTGCCTGTATTGTGTTTAGTTTTTACTCTAGTGTTGCTTCCTGTCTGTATCGTGTTCTCATCTCTAATCAGTTGGAGAAAAGCTGCCAAGTTCTCACACAGACAAATGTTTGGATAAAAGCAAACGGGAGGTGCATTAGTATTTAATGCAAATGTGGAATGTAACTTTAAAGTTCCCTTTTTTTTCCTGAACATTGCTTAGTCAGCACTAATGCAGCTGTTTTCCACTGACATAATTACAAAGAAATGCAGTTACTTGGAAAGTGCTTAACATTTAGATTTTGTAGTAGAATAGGTGTGGTGTCCTGGGAATATCTTGCACATAATGACATTTTTGACATTTTGAGAATTTTATATATATATATATAGTTCTAAATGCTGAAGTGAGATGTTTCTGTTTTGCAAGGATCTCAACCACAGATAGTTTTGATTACACCCAAAAGTGAAACATTCGGATTCTGATCGCAGAGCAAAAGCACTGTGGAAATAAATGATGATGATTATATCAATTTTACTATGGCACACAACTGTCCAACAAAGCATGATTAAGGAAATCATACAGAGCTTGCAAGGTCATCTTTGTTCAGATGAGATGAGCTTGACCTGTTAAAGTTTACATTTTGGCCCAACATTAATATTTAATCTAATGAATTTAAAGAGACATTTATTAAAATTTATTTAAACCCAGCCATAAGGGTTGCACAAGCCAGTGCACTCATAGTGCCGGTCCCAAGCCCGGATAAATGGGGAGGGTTGCGTTAGGAAGAGCGTAAAAACATGTGCCAAATCAAATATGCGGCTCATGAATTAGAATTTCATACGGGATCAGTCAAGACCCAGGTTACCAACGACCTTTAAAACAACGGTATTGTTAGCCAACGGGATACCGGTGGAAATTGGGCTACTGTTGGCCGAAGGAGGAAAAGGAGAGGAGGAAGACATCTACAAAGACAGCAGGGAAAGGAGAAGTGGAGGAGAGTGGAGGTTAAGGTTGGTGCTTTATCTGTTGGTACTATAACTGGTAAAGGAAGAGAGGGAGCTGATATGATGGAAAGGCGAAACGTAGATATGTTGCAATATAAAACCAGGAACATTGGACGTGGCTTTAAACTGTTCTTTCATGGTGTGGCTGGAAAGAGAAATGGTGTAGGGGTGATTCCGAAGGAAGAGTTTAGTAAGAGTGTAGTGGAGGTGAAGAGAGTGTCTAAACGTGAAGCTGGACGTTGAAGGGGTAAAGATAAATGTCATCAGTGCTTATGCAGTGCAAGTTAGAGAAATAAAGGATGGATATGGAAATGTGTTGACTAGTGAGGAGAGTGTGTTGAGAAAAAGGAGGGAAAATTTTGAGCAGCTGAGTTGAAAATTTTGAGTATGGGAAAGAGTAGTGGAAGCCAGGCTGAGAGAAGAGGTGACCATCTGTAAGCAACAGTATGGTTTCATGCCGAGGAAGAGCACTACAGATGCATTATTTGCTTTGAAA
This sequence comes from Silurus meridionalis, assembly GCF_014805685.1. Lineage (NCBI taxonomy): Eukaryota > Metazoa > Chordata > Actinopteri > Siluriformes > Siluridae > Silurus > Silurus meridionalis. Next base: position 6,531,270 of record NC_060886.1, read on the forward strand.
ATGTTAAAGGAGAAGTACAGAGAAGGTCAGAAGGAGTTGCATTGTGTGTTTGTGGAATTGGAGAAAGAGTACGACAGGTTGCTGAGAAAGGAGTTGGGGTATTTTATGAGGAAGTCAGGTGTGTCAGAGAAATATGTGAGGGTGGTGCAGGACATGAGGACAGTCTGAAGGCAGTGAAGTGTGCAGTAGGAACAACAGACTGGTTCAAGGTGAAGGTGAAACTGCATCAAGGATCGGCTCTGAGCCCTTTCCTGTTTGTGGTGGTGATGGACAGGTTGACAGACGAGGTCAGACAGGAGTTTCCATGGACTATGATGTTTGCGGATGATATTGTGATTTGTGGTGAGAGTAGGGAGCAGGTTGGGAAGAGCCTGGAGAGGTGGAGGTATGTGCTGGAGAGAAGGGGAATGAAAGTCAGTAGGAGTAAGACAGAGTACATGTGGTGAATGAGGGAGGAAAAGAGAAAGGCCAAAAAAGGTGGTTGCAATGAAAGAGGCAGCTGTAGGTGGTATGGAGATGGATGATCCACCATGGCGACCCCTAGTGGGAGAAGCCGAAAGAAGAAGAGAAAGAAAATGTATTCAAGGTTTTGATAGCAAAATATAACATTTCTAGTTCCTCCACATACTGCACATAAACAGTTTGCTTGGTTTGATGAAGATTCTGAGAAGAAAAGAATGATTGCTAGCCCAGAAAGTAAGCTTTTACCTTGATATTTACACATTCAATGGCTCTTTTGTGGAGATTATCAAGAACACCAAATTCCTTGGTGGTTACCTGGTGGAGAACCTATTCTGGTCCCTCAACACCAAAAGCAGCATATTTACTTCTTGAGAAAGCTGAGGCAGGCCAAGCTCACACCACCTATCCTCACAACGTTCTACAGAGGGAGCATCCTGAGCAGCTGCATCACTGCCTTGTTTGGGAATTGCACTGTCTAGAATCACAAGGCCCTACAGGCAAGAAAGATCATTGGGGTCTCTCTGTTCTCTCTATAATGGACTTTTACACAACATGCTGCATCTGCAAGGCCAACAGGATTGTGGATGATCATACACATCCTCACACTCACTCTTCACCTTCTAGCCATCTGGAAAAAGGTATGGAAGCATTTGGGCACTCACGTCTAGACAGTTTCTTTCCACAAGCTGTTTGACTACTTTATAAAAAGGAATTGGACTGACACACAAATGAACAAACTCATTAACTGTCTGCACAAAATTGAATTTCTTTGTAAAAATGTGTGCACAAAAGCAGTTTTTACATGTATGTTGTTTATTATTAAGTGGTCAGTTTATTAGTACTATCACAAATCTTCTGTATTGGTTGGTCCTGCAGTGTCAATGTGTCTACCATCTTAATGTCTTGTGCTGGTTTGCACTAAATGTTTTTCATGTGCACTAAAGTGTCCTAGTTTGTTTTGTGTAATTTCTTGTTATGTTTTATGTAACACCTTAGTCGTGGAAGGTTATTTTGTTTCATTGTGTACTGTACTGTATATGGATGGAATAACAAAATACTATTTGTCTACATTGTTACATTGAAAGTATACGGTCAATAGGAAGCCACGCTGTCTGAGATCCTTCATCACTGGTCGACTGATACCACCTTCTCTCAGAATGAGAAGTAAGTATACTTCAATGCTCTTCTCAGTTCTGGCCCCGAGGTGGTGGAATGAACTTCCCCTAGATGTCCGAACAGTGGACCCTGGCTATCTTCAAGAGATGGGTGAAGACCTAATTCTTCCTGAAACACTTAAATTAGCACTTTCAAAGGTCGCTTTGTAAAAATCAAGAGTTATAGTCTGATTTGTATTAAGTTTGTAATCTTGCGTACCAGTGTAGATTTATTCATTGCTAGAGACTTAAAGCACTTTTGTACGTAGCTCTTGACAAGGGCGTCTGTTAAATGCTGCAAATGTAAATGTAGGGATTTTAGTCGATTCCTTGAGGCTTGGTTTGGTAGATAGCGCCCTTTAGTTAATCTTTTAACTCTGTTTGGTAATTTAGCAAATCTAACAACTTGGCTCGATGGAAAGATCCTTAATGTAATCTGGTAACTGCTTGGTAGCTAGATTCCCAAATGTATTCAAACTAATTTTAATCGTAACTAGATTCCCTTAGGTAATTCTTTTACTGTTTTAGTAACTTTATAACCATTTGGGTAATCTACCAACTTTTTTTTATAGCTAGCTCTCAATAAGTGATGGGTCTTGGTGTATGATAGTACTGTAATTCTCTGTTGTAAGGAATTACATCATATTTAGACTCTGCTTGAGAGTTGCTCACAATAGGTAATCTGGCATCTCAGGCACCAGTGTAAGAATCTGACAAGCTGGGTTTTTCCTTACGTTGTTTGTACTAAATGAAGGGACTAGCCACCCTATTCATATTTTTCAACCAATAAACCTTTTCGACACATCATTCAGCCTCTGGCTCAAGAAAGAAAGCACTGTTGGGTTAATAGCAGAAACAGTGCTAGCTGCAGAAAAAGCACAGTAGAGTCAAAAATAAACGCATACAGTGGTCTATCTATTTTTGTTGTCTGAAGGTCTGGAGTGCATGTTCTATGTAACTATATTGTCTTTGGCATGTTCTGCATTCCTCACTGTCACTCATGTAAATCACAGGCTGACACACCTAGCCTTCTCTAATGCCTTATAAATATGTTTCCTTCCTTCAGCAAGCATCACAGGGTTGCAGAGTGAGAGGACAATGGTGTGTTTCACTAGGAAAATCAACACTGCCGTGTTTCTATACACACCGCTCATGGAATAGGGAACGCCCTGAATACACGGGTTAAGGAAACTGATCGGATTCTGAAACAACACATGGCTATTGTGTCTCCCATACACACACTCTGCAGCCCATACACCACATATGAACACACAATGTTCTCAGTCAGTACTGTGTAAAATAATAAAAAAAATAGCCTTTTATATAGGTCTCTTTATTGTGTATTTTTGCCTTTTCTCTCTCTCTCACTCTCACACACACACACACACACACACACACACACACATCTCTCAGGGTCTCTCTCTCTCTCTCAAAGTGCCTTTCTCTCACTCCTCTTATCCTTTTCCCCTCTCAGTACAACAGAGAACACTAATTAGACAAATCTCCAACAGGTGTGTAATTCTTACCGCTTTTCTCAGCCGGTCTCGCCCTCAATTCACAAATCGGCACTTGGCCAAACCCCCACTGTCTGGTTAAAAAATAAATATGTAAAAAATGTGAAGAGCCAATCCTATAACCTTCAGGACAATGATTGATTCAAGGTTAAAAAAAAAACATACAGAAGGCATCAAATTATTTTTCTGAGGCTTTTTGGTAAAGCTGTTAAAAGATAAAACTTCTAAACAATCCGTTTGTTGAAATTATGTAAAATTGACATAGACAGACAGACAGACAAATTTTAAAGGTTATGTTTAACAAAATACAGGCTTAAAGGAAAACAACCAATGAAATTTTGTGTTGAGAATCGAGGTCATTAAAGGTCAAAGACATACATGTTCTGGTTTTAGGACATTTTGTGATGCTATTAGAGCAAAGCTTTCTCTTCTCTTTTCCTTATATGCGGCTTCCAGCACGTGTACAAAACTTTGACACATGAAAGATTTGCTTTAAATCCACCTTCCTGTCTTCTCTCTCTCTATTTCTCTTTTGACTGTCCCTTAAATCGAACAAAAAATTATTTATTGAATTTATTGTTAATTACTGTTGCCTAATGCACAGTGCCTGTTAAAAGTTTGGAAATGCCTAGTCTTTTATGGTGTTTTAGAGACAGAATTGCATTTTCCTTTTATTTATATTCAACAAATTAGTTAATTCTGCTGAAAACTTGTCACTTGTGTCCAGAGTAGTTCGATATGATTTAGGTGCGGTGACTGGGCAGGTCATTTAATGATAGAGAGCAAATAGTTGTCTGGAGTGTTATCTAACACTTACAGAGCTTGGATGTATTCTTTGTTCATTGTTTTGATGAAGTTGTTTTGAATGAGCTGCAGTCCAGACAGAATTGCATGGCGGTGAAGTATGAAATAGTAGCCATGTTGTTTCAGTCTATCTATCTGTCTGTCTGTCTGTCTGTCTGTCTGTCTGTCTGTCTGTCTGTCTGTCTGTCTGTCTGTCTGTCTGTCTGTCAATTTCCCTACCTCTGTTGGTAGGGTTTGCTATTCTGCTCCCTCTGTGTGTTGTTTTGGTCGCAGCCTTTGCTTATTTGCCTCTGGCTAGAACAGCTGTTATAAGAGCTGAGCATTATGGGTAATTGACGCCGAGGCAGTGCTGCCAGTCATCCTGATCTTGAGCACAGATGCTGCTCAGCGATACTCTGAAAGAAAAAAAAAAAAGGAACAATCATCAGCCACACAACTGTCAAAGCCTACTACACAACCACAACAACAACTATGGCAGCTACTACCTGTAATGTGTGTCAACATCTGAATAATGGCTAATTTTATAGCTGGCAATGAGGTTTTTTTTTTTTTTCAAGTAGCTTGCCTGAGCTTTAAAAGTTAGACTCACAAGTAAGCACAGTAACAACATTATTCAATTGTTATTGAACTTGCTAGCTACTTAATGTTGCTTTTGATTTCTTTATTTGTGTTATATAGGTGTGTGACAGATGTAAGGACAGAATCCATTCCAAAGTTGAAAGATCTTTCTAAAGAACCTCTTAGGCATTCATGCAATTGTAACTCCACAACCTTTTAAGAGTTAAGAGCGTTAACTATTGAACTAAAATGTTAATAAAGTGCAACAGACAATTGTAAGTATAACTGTGCTTGGAGTGACACGCTTGTCTTCTGGGTTTGTTGAAACACTCATGAAAATGTGCCATCTGATAAACACAATTGGGAACCAAGGATACATGTGTAATATGTTTAATTTAGCCATGTGTCAGTGTAGTTCTGATTGTGTAAGTCTGTTGGAGTTTGTATTGGTGTTTCAAGTTGGTCAATATCTCTGTTATGTTTGTGAACAACGTTTTTTCTACTTTGTCTGATTGTGTCTAAATTGTGTGAATCACAGAAAAGAAAAAAAAACAAAACCCTCCTCCCATACTTCCATCTTCCTTTGCTCCTGCAGGAAATTAGGGTCTGCTATTGAACAAAGCAAGACCTCTCAGGCTACAAATAAACCAAGCATGTGAGATTGAAGACTGAAGCCTTTGTTTTTCTGGACCCAAATCAGGATACAAGATTTCCTCTGCTCCAGCTCGGCTATCCAGCTGAATTCCTATAATTTACGTAAATGTTTTCAAGTAGCTGGTTGTAAACACAACTCCTGAACATATCTCCCCTCAGCAGAGTGCTGCTTTTGGAATCTGGCAGAACTCCACTGGACAAAGAGCCAAACTATTTTGGAATCAGGTGGCAGTGTGTTCTCATGATCAGTGTTGCATTCAACAACAAACGCTGGAGGTCTCACAAATCATTTTTTTAGCTTTTTTGTACATCACACACACATACACAATTTGACCTTGCAAACGCTACCTTTGAATCTCACCTCCGGAAGCTATGCCCCCAACCAAGAGAGCATCTCATTGTTTTTTCACACACAGATTTGCACATCGTTGTGTTGGTTTCTGAAGCAAAAACAAATTTGACCTTTGTTTGTAGACCAATATATAATCAGATTCAAATGGCTTACAATAGGTTTTAGAAAAAGGCCCTGGTTGGTCATCTGCCATGTTGTGTCTACTGCACCCATGTTTCAAGTTTTGTGTTTCCCTGTTAGACAAAGCCTAGTATGTAATTATATAGCTGTGGCCCTTAGTTGTGCCATTTTGGCTGCAATAGCAACAGGTTTTCACAAACCAGTGCAAATGAGTGTTAAAGCAAATCCTGTCAAATGTCAATGCAGGTAAATTCTTTAAAGTAGTATTACTGGCAATTAGTGATGCCTAATTTTCTATTGTAAATTGCCTTTTTTTCCTCATTTCTTTAAATGCTTGTTTTGGGTTGGGGTTGCTTATTACTTAGGTATAACATGACAGCATAATACATAACAACAAAACACAATCCAGTTAATTCAACATCTATTTATATATGGTTACTTATCAGCTAAACACACAGACTCAGTTTCTGAGGCTCATTTTAGACTCTTTAGACACCGTTGTGTACATGGGTTTGCTTTCTGAGGAAGTGGTCTGAGGAAGTGATGAGTCCACATACATATGGAACCATCCCTTTTCCTCAAGTTAGAATGACATCAGAGAATGAAACTTTTACCCTTTGATTGGTTTCCAATGCTGTGACTGTATGGGTTTAATGCCAGGGGCATGGCTGGGGCATTGTGGGAGGGCCAGAGATAAGGCATGAGGCTGGGAAGTGTGTAGGGCTGTGACTGTTAACTGTCAGTCAAGGGCAGGAAAGACCCTGAACGTTAAAGCTGTTGAAAGGCCCTGAGTAAAATCTGACAGGAGTTAAAGCGAAGAGGAAGTTGTGGCTCTTCCTGCATCAGCGTAACTACAGTATGGGGTATGGCTAAATGGTGGTGCAATCAAAAGCTGGATAGATTTCTTTGACCTTATAGCCTGTACAGCATTTTCCTCGCAGGAAGGAGAAAGTCAAATTAAACTAACCAGCTTTTTCCTGTCTGACACAAAAAGCAAGTAGACAGTTAACCGAGGCATTGATAGAAATTTAAGTCTGCACAATTTCAGGGTACACTCTGTACTAGACAAGGCTGAACCTCTTTAGAATCTATAACACTGTGATAATGTATGCAATTCATGTGTACCACTTGTTTTTCCATACGTTTCCATGTTTCATTTATGATTTGCCATTGTTTCTGTTTCTGCATCCTCTTCTGAATTCTATATAAATTAGCTATAACAAATTAATATCACTACACAATTCATACTTTTGTTTCCTCTAAATTGATTTTTTGTAATTAATTACTGACTGTAAAACCAATATAATGTCCATAATGCAGCAGCAAGAGACTGGTATACATTCCCACATCACCCCTATTTTGTCCACACCTTACTGGCAGGCAATTTATTTAGTACAAAATACTATAATTATATAATCACTGAATGGTCTTACATTGCAGTACCTGAGCAAACCTTTGGTATTTTATGTGCCACCTACTTTAATTAAAAGGTTCAGGCTCTTTTTAGTACCTAGAATATTAAAGGGTATAGCAATGAGAAAAGCTTTCTCTTGCAAAACCTCAATTAGGGATCAGCTTTCCAACTCAAGTTTGCCACATATGCACATTCTTAGTGTATAAGTCTAGGTTGAAAGCTCATTGGTTAGTCAAGCCTGTACAAACAATGTTAATATGAAGTGGTAATTGTGAAATATTGTGTAGAATCCTTCAGTTCCCCGCTTACTTACTGCAATTACTTGAAAAAGAGGACAATTATTTCTGCTTATATTGTCATTTTAAGTTTTTTTTTTTTGTTTATTATTAAAATTAAATTAAATAAAAAAAATAAACTAAAAAGTAAATCTGAGTGAGTTCACCCTTATGTGGTAAAACTGGGTAAATGAGAATGAAAATATGGTGAGAGGAAATAAATATAATATATAAATTTGGGAGTAATAAATAAATATATGAGAGCAATACAGTGATATCTATTTAAAAAAAAAACATATAACCATGATTTGACATGATAGCATGAAGCCTAACATGTGATATCTGAAGGGAATTTAGATACATTTTAAACCAAAAATAGTGCATAGAAATATCATTGCATGCTTTCAGTTAAATATACTCTGGATATAGGATTTCAGGATATAGGTTTCTTATCAATGAATGCTGGGTATTTAGGATTGACATATTTCAATATATACAAGTGTCTCTTGTTGGTTTAAACATTGGTTTAGTCTTGTAGCTCCAGCATGAAAAAAATATCAGATTTTAGCTTAAAATATTGAAACTTTAGCCAAAATTTTATTTAAACTTTATTTGAATCTAAATGCGCACAGGGTCCCGGGTCAATAAGTTTATCAACAACTTTATCTGTAATTTATCCTTTGAAGTTTATCAATTTGATCATGAGATGATGGTGGTGAGACAAACCTCACTAAGGTGATTTGAGAAGAAACCCTTGGAAACACAGCAGGGAAAACACAAAATATAAAGTCTGTTGTGTATTTATTACTACCCTTATTTAGCCATGTTGCTGTATTTGTCCTTCCTTAATAAAAATTACAGATAGAATTTCCTCAAACGCTCCTCCTGCAGTAGTTTTACTGCTGTCCAGATGCTGGAGTTTAATCACTGAGGAAACATCTAAGAAATTCATTACAGATGACTTTCTGATAAACTAATCCAATGCCAATAGACCACAAAATGTCAACTACTGACTTTTTGTAATGTTTAAAATTGTTTAATATCTTTTGTGTTGTTGATGTTGTCAGTCTACCACTTTATTTCTTTATGCATCACTAAAATTTAGAGTCTCCACCCTGACAGAAAAACCAAGAAAATGCACAGCACAGCACAACATTTCATTTCCTACTCCCAAATCAGCAATTTCAGAGCTTTAATCAGCTATTTTGGTCACGTTGATCATATAACCAGAACAGGAGCTGGTGTTGTAGTGGCTAGACGTCAAATAGGGGGAAAAAATCTCACATCTGCTCTTAACCACCTCCATATGGAACGCTTCAGTGATGAGTGTTGAAAATGAGTGTTTCATGAATGTGTGTCACTGCATACTCCAAGAGTGATTAAACCTATTGTGTGTACAAATGATTCTGGCTCGTCTAAAAGTATTCCCATGTGTGTTTAAGTGATGAGTAGCGTTCCTGTCGTGTCTAAGACAAAACTTTTGTAGGAAACAGCATAATGTTTGAACATTGCCCAACATACTCTGCATTAAAAATCCAATTTAATTCATGTCTATTTTGTATATAGAGTGCTTTTAACAATGGACAGCTTTACAGAAATAAATGGATTATAGATAGATACAGATATAGCCAGAAGCTGGGGTGATTTGAAAAATAATCATGAGAAACTTGTGAGAAGATTTATTTAAAATATTCATTCATTATCATTTCCTCATGGTTATGGTTATTGTTTGTTCACTGATAGAGACTAGAATGCAAAACTGTTTGTGGCAGTCCTAAGCCATTTGCTGTGAAATGTTCGTGTTTAAATTCCTGAATTCTTGCACTCTTAATCTTTTCCTGCTTTTTCTAAACGTTCACGATTAAACAAAGAGTTCCTAGCCCTAACAATCCAACTCTTAACCTCTCACCCCAAACCCTCTCCCTCCACCCAGTCCTCTCAAAGTTTTGGCTCTGATCTGATTAGGACTGTGGAAGCACGGAGACCTGATGCCCGCCACACACCAGTGGTAACCGAGTCGAGAGCTCTACATGGTGGCATTCACTCAGCTTCCTGTTTATCTGTGTTTATCTTGTAAACAGTCCCTGCCCTTCTGCAGTCTTTCACTGCAGGGGCGCCATACACTCTGACCTTTCTGACCCTTTAGAGGGAGATGAAGAGATCTTCCCTCTCTCTGATCCTATGTCATCACAAACATCATTCTTCGGCCCACATTCGTAAGGAGATGTATTGTAGCCAAATATTAATGCTGTAATATATTCTACTTGATCAGCATATACATTTCTCAGGATAATGATTGTACAGATCCAGTTCGAAAAAGCTTGTGATTTGTCATATTATCATACTAAAAAAACATTTCAAATGTAAGCCTTGATGAATGAGTGTGAACAGCATTCCTCTGGCATTCCACGGTTCCCAAAAGCATTTCGCACACCATTACACAACCCCCACCAAGCTAAACTGAGCACTTCATGAAGTTATTTTGTTGATGCCATATTCTAACTCTGATATATGGATGCTGCATAAATGTATTTATCAGGTCAAGCATTACCTTTTTTATAGTCTTCAACTGTCCAGTTTTATTGTGTAAATCTGTAATGTTTACTGTTAAACACGTTCACACATAGCAATGCAAAAAACATGCAAAAGATATAGTGCCCACTGTAACCGATCCGTTTTCCCTAGATAGTGCTGTAAAAATAGCGGATGGAACGTAAATACAAGTAGCATGTGTAGAATAGTTTAATTGAAATTTAAAGAGTCCCTTAAATAGAGAAGAGTCCCAAATAGGTTGTGGACCCAGTGTCTAGAGGACAATTCAGCACATTTATATTTTTGTTTAAACATTTGTAATTTTTTTAAATGGTGAAGTTTGCATTTTTGTAGGGAGTCTCCAGTGTCAGCACATTGTCCAAAAATATGAAAAGCAGTTTTTTGCAATAAATTTGGGAAGTTGCAGCTCAGTGGTTAAAACTCTGTATTACCAATCAGAAGGTCAGGGGTTCAAGCCCCTGTGTCGCCAAGCTTCCACACTGGCCCCTTGAGCAAGGTCCTTATCCCTCTGTTTTCCAGAGGCGCTGTATCATAGCTGACCACGGCTTCCCGTTGCTGGATATGCAAAGCAAGAATTTAATTTTGCTGTAATGTACATATGACAAGTAAAAAATTACCCCTTCACTCCTTAAAGAGACATAAAAAAGAAAATAACTGTAAATGGTAGCAAAAACTAACCTGTTTTGCAAATGTTGAATGAAAAAAATTACATAAGGGAAATAAGCCTTGTTAAATGTAACTAGAAAATCAATTAAATTATGTTTTTCATTGAATAAATATTGTAACAGTTCACAGATTAGTCTATGACATTGTAACACATATACCACTAAATGTTAAAGGAACAAACTTTTCTCTAAAGGAAAATACTGTAACAGCAATATTAAATTTTTAGTCGATAATTTTCTAGTTACAATCAGAAACAAAGTAACTTAGTTCAGGGTTGGGACCGCTGAAAAAAACAATCCCTGAATCATACATTTAAAATAAATTCAGCTCAGCCTATAAGATTTAGCTTACATCAGCATGTCACTGGTGGTGAAACGAATGGGAAAACATTCACTGGCTTCTCTTTGATCAAGTTATTCATCAAGTATTTAATGAGGTTATTACCGGTGATATCATAGCTCATGACTGCTCTTGTTCAACGTGTGAAACCAGTGAGTACTCTTATATTTAGCGTTGCTATGACTACATCACCGCACTGTATCATCGGAAAGAAAACATGTTGCAATGACATAATCTATGTTCAAATGTGGAAGTCTGCCAAGAGACCTGAAACGAGAGAAAGGGAGCGGTTTGGTGTCTTATTTTTTCCCTGAACTCTTTTGGACTCCAAACACACCCAGTGCAAACTTCCCCTAACAGCTGCTTGAAGTAAAGTTGTTTAAGAGCTGCTGTACACCGTACCAATCCCCAAAGTGAAGATAAATCCACCAGCTTTGTGGTCAACCCACTTCCTGTGGGGATGTTCTCCCTCTCATCTTTAGCTTCTATCAAATGCAAAAGTTTGCAGATGCTTATCCAGCTTATCCATGTACAAGTGCCCTTCCCCTGGATTGGTGCCATGAAAGTTTAATTGTGGGATTGTCTTCTTCTTATATATATATCGATGATAGCCAGTGACTCTGCTTTTCAGACATCTAGGGAAAGTTCATTATTTATTTCTCTTACTCCCAGAGAAGGTGGTAACAGTCGAGCAGTGCTAGAGGATCTCAGACAGCATGGTGCAACTACTCAGACCTCATCTCTGTTATGCTAATTCCAGCATATAGACCACTCAACAGGCATTCAAGACCAGTTCGAAAGCAGGTGACTTGGCAGCAGGAGCCACCTCTGCTTTTCTGGACTACTTTGAATGCACTGACTGGATATGCTTGGGGAGGCTGCAACCAGCGGCAAGTTCACCGATCAGCCAAATTGTCCCATGCATTTCAGAGAGACAAAGCATGCACATCAAGAGAATATATGGCCACTTCAGGACAGCGGAGACACCCGGCGCATGTGGCAGGGCATCCAGGTGATCATGAACTACAAAACAACTTTACCTGCATGTGACTTTGACACCTCCCTCCCAAATGCGCTGAACAATGAGCTTTTACACCCTGGTTTATGATGCAGAACAATGTGTTGGCAAGGAAGACCATCCCCCTCTCCCAACAACCAGGTGCTCGGTCTAACCACGGCTGATGTAAGGAACCCACAGAAGTCCGCTGGATAAGGCAACATTCTTGGCAGTGTGCTCAGGGAATGGGCAGTAATAGGACAATAAGAAATCATACGTACAAATGCTGTTCATAGACTTCAATTAAGCATTCAACACAATCATCTCTCTGCACCTGATTGACAAGCTGAGCCTACTGGGCCTAAACACATCCCTCTGAAACTGGATCCAGGACTTCCAGACTGGGAGAGTCTAAACTTACTCAGTCTTGATTGGGAATGGCCACCAGGGGCACCACAGCCACCAGGGGCACCACACTGCGCACTGGAGCCCCTCAGGTCTGTGTGCTCAGCCCATTGCTGTTCACTTTGCTCACAACTGTGTAGTAATGCACAGCTCGAACCACATGATCAAGTTCACCAATGACACGACTCAATGAGTCAGAATACAGAAAGGAGGTGCATCAGTTAACAGCCTGGTGTAGAGCCAACAACATGTTCTATATGTTGACAAAACCAAAGAGATGGTTGTTGACTTTAGGAGCGCACAGAGCTGCCATTCTCCACCAATCATTGATGGATCATCCATGGTGATCGTCAAAAGCACCAACTTCCTTGGTGTTTATCTAGTGTAGAAAATTCATCTGGTCACTAAACACCAGCTTTATCACTAAGAAAGTCCAGCAGAGTCTTTACTTCCTAAGAAGTCTGAGAAAAGCCCATCTTCCTCTCCCCATTTTGACCACTATCTACAGAGGGACCTTTGAGAGCATCCTGAGCAGCTGCATCACTGCCTGGTTTGGTAACTGCACCGTCTCAGATTGCAAGACCCTACAAAGTATTGTGAGGACAGCCAAGATTATTGGAGTCTCTCTCGCCTCCATCACGGGCCTTTGCACCACACTCTGCATCTGCAAAGCCAACTGCATTGTGGACAACCTCACATACCCGTCTCATACACTCTTCACCCTTTTACCTTCAGGGTAGAGGTTTTGAAGCATTCAGACCCTCAAATCCAGACTGTTCAACACTTTTTTCCCCTTAAGCTATTAGGCTCCTTGAAACACAAACTAAACTGGAACTGCAATCTAAGATGCACACACTCACTCAACTGTGTGTAATGTCATTAACTGTATGTCACTGAGTTGCTACAAATCTTATTTCATACACACACTCAGACTTATTTCGTTTCACAAACATCCAGTTCTTCAGCACCACCCATTTTACATTATCATTTTATTATAACTTTTTTTTTATTATAACTGTATTATAAATGTATAACTGTTTACATGCTGTTTTGCACAATCTTTCATATTTACATTTTGTGTTTATTTAAAAGTACACTCTTTTATACAGTTCTCTTTTGCACACTGTACTGTATAACACATTATACAGTAGGTTTACTGGTCGGTGCTATTTTGTGTTTTGTGTATCTGTCCCACACTGTCTTGTGTAGTCTTTTGTCTGCACTGCTAGATAGATATGTAGCTCACATTAAATAAAAGCTTTGTTGAGATCACATCCAGATGACCTGTGAAAACTGCTACCTTGACTTTTTTCAAATGTTTAGCAAAGAATCATTCCCTCCTCTAATGACTGGGCCGTGCCAAAGTGCGTCTGAGTCACTCCTGATAATTTAAGTAATTGCCAAGTCGTTGGCAATCTAGATTTGAGATTCGCTTTGAAATGTGGGCTGAGCCAAGCCATTTCCAACAGCTCTTCCTTTGATGTGCTTTTTGTAACCCGCAGGCTTAGGAAAAAAAAAAAACACCCTCTTACTAGCATAGCACTGTTAGCAGCATGTCCCAGTGTTATGACATTCCATTACCAAATGTCACCATGAGACTCGAGAGCCATTGTGGTGTGAAACTATAGTTCCTGAGACCATTTTAATGAATGTCTGGTGCTAAATTTAACATTGTATGCAAAAAAAGGTGCATTTATGCCATTCTTAGCAGTTCAGTGTGTATTAATATGCAGGAAAATTCATTACTGTTTTATGTACAAAATTATATAAAATCATTAAACTGAACATGGATTTGGATGGGTACAAAGATGGAAGGAACAAAGGCACTTATAAATGCATCAAAAACCCAGTGTTTTTGCTCACCACTTAGTCAGCTTAATGAATGTGTGTACAGTTAAAAAGCCATTCTGAGTCATATATAACTAGATTCAACTACTGTGATGAAGAATCATTATAAATTATTATAAATTATTATTATAAATATATTTCATACAGTATATATTACTGTGTGCAACTGGTCACTTGTATGAAATGGGTTCCATCCAAGCTTAAATGGCAATGACGTCCGAGAAATAGGTTTAATATTATTGCATATATGTGAAATCTAAAATTAATAAAAAATATTTTACAATTAAAGGGGATCCATGGCTACAAAAGTTTTCAGAACCTATGGTCTAATGTTCACTGACATTTTTACTGAATATTCAGAAAAAAAAATCTTCTCCTTAATCTTCTTAACTTTTCCTAAAAGCCCTTAATACACACTTTTGTTTGAAACTTACTATTGAAATATGTCTTTTTTTTTTATTATCACAATTTTTAATTCTGTAAGACTGTGGGATTGATATTGAGTACAGGTGACTATGTGTTATATCTTTAGACATTCTTCCCAAATTTCCACTTTATGATTAGTGAAGTATCCACCTACATATCCATCTGTCCATCTATCTTTATTACCGTTGAAACGCCCCAGTCCTCAAATTGATGAACAATTAAATGGACCACTTAAATTGGACAATAATTTGGAAATGTTTCAGCACTAAGAAAGACTGGCAGATAGAAGAATGATGATGGAATGATGGGTAGATGGTTAAATGGATTAATAAAAGAATAGACTTAAGGATAGGTTGATAGTTTGATTTAAGGGAAGAATAAATTAGTGGAAGGATGGATTAATGAATCGATTGATACTGTAGATCGATGGATAGAAGAATAAATGGATGGGATAATTAATTGATCTTCTGTTATCTATTATTATTAAATTAACAGTTTAAGATATGACAAGAACAGGCCACATGTGCATTCTCCCAATTCCATCACCAAATAATGTGTAACTGAACAATTAGATACAGACAATGAGAAAAGCCCAAAAGTTTTGATAGAATAAAGTTTGGTAAAGAACTGATTTTATAGATGTTAAATTTTTTTTTGTAGCTCTTAATTCAATATTAATTTCATCTATTGAGATTATAACCACAGAGATGGTGACAAAGTTGTGCAGGAAATGAAAAACATTTCTGAGAAGTTTTTCTGAAAAACTTATAAAGACTAATTGTGTCCTTAAAAAACTAGACTTGCTTTTGGTAATTAGCATCCTGCTCCACAAACACCAGCTTTAGATCAGGAGTTGTGGTCTTGGGTGGCCTCATTATCCCTCAGCTTTGTGAGAGAGTGCAGGAAATATCCCTGAATGATGTCATTTCTCTGCTTAATTCCCATTAGAGAGGAGCAGTTCAGATTAAAAGCAGCACTGATGATTCAATGCTGTTTTCTCCTGTGGATGTAATATATATATATATATATATATATATATATATATATATATATATATATATATATATATATATATAGAGAGAGAGAGAGAGAGAGAGAGAGAGAGAGAGAGAGAGAGAGAGAAAAGACAGCAAAAGACACAATGATTAAAGACACAACAGAAGCATACATACAGGACATACATGCTTTTCATTCTCCATTTACTCCACACTCATGTTAGATGTTCCTCTAGATTTTGGAGTATGCTTGTGGAGATTTGTACTCATTCAACAACAAGGGCGTTAGTAAAGTCAGGTACTGATTTTAGGTAGGTAAAGAGAGGTGAGGAGGCCTGGGGTGCAGTCAACGTTCACATTCATCACAAATGTTTTTAAAAGATCAATGAATAGACAAACACTGGTTGCAAACTTAGGATACCATCAGCTTGTTGGGAGGAATTATAGCACACATTTTGTTTTTAAATACACAAATACACAAGCAGGGAAAAATAACCCATAGTTTAAGTGTTTCAGAAAAAGGTAGGGCTTCACCTGTTAGCCAGTGACTCAGCTGTTTGAACATCTAGGGGAAGTTCACCACCTCAGTGCCAGAACTGAAGAGAGTCTTGATGCATACCTACCTCTTACCCTGCTTGAGCTTGTGTCCTATGTGTGTATATGTTTATATATTTATGACAGACAGACAGACAGACAGACAGACAGACAGACAGACAGACAGACAGACAGATAGATAGATAGATAGATAGATAGATAGATAGATAGATAGATAGATAGATAGATAGATAGATAGATAGATAGATAGATAGATATTTTATATCTTAAAGATGAGTGTCATAGCTTTACTTTTTATAATAGGATGCCCTCACATTCAATCCCAGATTTTGTAGCTAGTGTGTTATAGGACGAAAGAAAGTTAATGAGTAGTTTATGCACCACCTCAAAGTGATTATTTACAATTAACAAATATTTTAAAAGAATCGAAAGCAGTGATAAGTCATCCTTTTTTTAATAAAATTTAATGTTAAGCATAATCTACAAAACAATTTATACCTAGTGCTCAGATATGCTACAGTGCCTATACACTGTAAAAACATTTGCTGTAATTTGGAAATAAATTATTGGCAGTTGGGAAATTATTTTTAAAAAAAAATTACGTGAGTAGAGCCAATCGGAAATGCAAAACAACTCTGTACTCTTAAAATGTGTCAAAAGCAGGAAATTGCCTTTCATGAACATGAACCTGAAATGTCAAAATATATTAGCATATAGTATATTATATAGTATATTATACATATAGTATTATTCAATTAACTTTTAATTTATAGCTCTTTTAACAATGAACACTGTCTTAGCGTTCATTTATAGACTTCAATAGATTGTGAATATACATTTTACCTTCATAAATGAGTCACTATAGGTTTATACATAATGAGTGGTCCAGTGGCGACAGTGGAATGAAAAAACTCCCTAAGATGGTATTAGGAAAGAACATTGAGTGAAACCAGGCTCCAAAGGAATCCGACTCTGGGTGACACAGAATGTCCATTCATTTCAGTTCTATCCATGTTAAGGTTATCAACTGTTCACTGAGACTTGAATGCAAAACTGTGGTTACTTCTCACATACAGTGTATTCAGAAAGTATTCAGACCCCCTCCACTATTTTTTATTTTATATTGCAGCCTGATACTATAATCATTCAAATTATATTTTTTTCTAATTTCTAATGACAAAATACATTTTTAGAAATGTTTGCAAATGTATGAATCTGGCTGCAACATAACAAAATTGAAAAAAGTGAACAGGGTCTGGGGATCTTCTTTTACCTCATGGAACTTGGAAGGAATGTAATTATCAGTCAACAATCACCAATTTAGACAATTTAACAGTATGAGATATAGCTATCAATAATGCACTAGCTTCTCAGTTTTCTGTCTTATATATTTTTGAAAGAACCATTTACATTTGTGACATTTGGCAGATGCCTAAAATGCTCCCTAGAAGTAAGCAGCTCAGACTAAAGCAGTTCAAATCTATTATAAATAACAACAATGCCAGTATGTAATATTCGTCTGATTGTATTAGTTAAGCCAGCTACATTAACCCTAAAACTATTCCATCCTTTGTTCAGCAAAATGATGACAATTCTGTGCGTTTACACAAAAAATGTATAATATCAAGACAAAGTGAGGAAAACTGCATTTTGTGACTCAGAAGTTCCAAAATCTGACATCAAAACTTTCACACAGCCTCAATTGGACTAATGTTTATGCAGCAACCTAGCAACCTGGATCTGAGAATAAAACTGTGTCAAATAGCAGATGACATTTTCAAGGCCCAAAAAAAGAAGAAGAGGAAAAATGGTTATTTTCTGTAATCATTTCAAGCACTTTACTCTATATTGCACCATGCAAAAAAAAATACAGTGGGTAAAAATATGAGCTATCTAGTAAACCACCACAACATAAAAAATCAGATCACCAGAAAAAATACAGAGAGTGAAAAAGTATTTACTTCCACTTTTTGCATATTTGTCACACTTAAATGATTAAAATCATCAAGCTAATTTTAGTATCATGCAAAGATCACTTAAGTAAATACAAAATGCTGTTTTAAGGGAAAAAGGTTTTTTACACTTGCCTGGCACTATGTGAAAAAGTAATCGTCCCCCTGCATGCTAAATTATGAATGGACAAAAAAAAAAAAAAAAAATCAGGAAGGAAATACAAATATTTTTTCACA
Organism: Silurus meridionalis; assembly: GCF_014805685.1. NCBI lineage: Eukaryota > Metazoa > Chordata > Actinopteri > Siluriformes > Siluridae > Silurus > Silurus meridionalis. The sequence continues at coordinate 6,549,550 of NC_060886.1, forward strand.
GCACTGTACATGGCTGTGTAAATTGCAAAATATAATTTCATTACGCCTCTCTCTCTCTTTCTCTCTGTAGCTCTTTCTCTTTTTTTGGAAGCTATAACTGGAAATGCTAAAACACCCTAAACTGTTACATCGTCCCACATTCCGATTTTTCACTTTGTTTCCTGACCTTTTGACCTCTAGTTTGTGACAGTTAGAACATGTTATCGCAGTGCATCAAACAGGCCACATTTCCTGTCAAATATTTCCTGACAGCCTGTAATATAAATATAAACCCGAAACGAATTTGACACCTTTCCCCATACACTAGTGACTAACTGTGAAACATGTGAAGTCCGCGTGGAACGTGGCTGCGGTCGTGCTTCTATTTGACACGGCGAGCTGTTAGAGGAGGTGTTAAATTTCAGAGCTGATGGACCGTCGCTTTGTGACAGGGTTCAGGCAATCTGCTCTCCTCGCTATCAACGAGATGTCTAATAGAGAGAAAGCGACGGACGAATGATGAAACCGAATCAGCACCAGACTCGTCTGTCAGCCGGGCGACCTTCGGGTGACGGCAAACCGACGCAGCGCCGCATCACTGTCAAACCACGAAGAAAAACTCTATCGCCTGGTGTGAATCAGCTGCGTTTTGTTTTTCTTTTTCGAATACAAACAGAGATATGCTATTTAACAAAGTTTAAAAGGAGCATGTCAGTGTTTTAGAGGAACAACGAAGCGTTCTTACCCGTCAGAAATGATGTTTTAATTAGAAAACATTCGGGCGTTTGTAGTCAAGCTGCATAATTATTACTCACATTTGCAATGCAATTAGATAACTATGTAACCTCTTGTCGGATGTTAGTTTTACACTGACATTAATCCAAAACAAGTCCACGAACACGGTCTGATGTGACCTCACATCTGTTTCATCTCATTAGCTTGTGTTTTTAAAAATGTATATATCTGGATTAATTATTGAAATTAGACTGCAAAAAAAAATCATCTTTAACTGGACCTTATGCATGTCATAGTAACAAGCGAGACAAAAAAAATTCATATCATATGAATTTTCAACAGAAATTGCTGAGTCAGCTCATGGCAGAACAAAATGGTTCTCCAAGGCCTTGGTGCATCATTTGATTGAACATTGGTGCAGCAGCATTTTGCAGATTAATTTCAGATAACATGCAGTGTTTGACAAAAAGTGGGTAAACACCTAGTCTATGGTTTTTGCAAAACACCCGCATGTTCTTTTTGTTTCTATGTGTGGGGTTTATGTAATGTGATGTTTCTGTGGTGAAGGAAAATAATACCCCCCCATCCCCCTTAGATGTTTTTTTGGTTTTTGCATTATGTAGTTCATTTTGATGGTTGTGTTTTGGATTTATGATGGGTTTAATGCATAAAGTCTGATTTGGAGAAATGTTGGTGTAAATGCATGAAACTGCTCAATCTGCTGTGAAAAAAAGGTGCAAGCGAGGACTGAAAACAAAGAGTTAAGGATGAAGAAAGAAGAGAGTTTAAAGTGTAAAAAGGCTTGGAATTAGCGCTTCAATTTTGTAAGCAGAGAGAGAAAATAAAATACAAAAAAACGAACCCAATCAAATCATGCACGCCTGGAACTTGATTTCAGCATGCAACAAACAAACAGTATGAAAAGTGACTTCGACCAAACAAATACATAAATGTTCAGATGTTTCACTTTATTTTCATTGAAACATCCTCTTCTATTAGCATGAATAAGAGCTTTACACACTCTCAGCACCTGGACACTTTATTTCTCCAAACATTTCCCTGAAAAAATGAAGATTTTCTTTACTAGTTGGAGATTTCTATCTGACATTGCAATCCAGTATATCCCAGAGCAGTTAAATAGAATTTAGGTTCAGTAACTGGGCAGGTCATTCCATGATAGATAACACTCCAGTTGACTTTTCGCTCTCTGTTTACACAGCTGAAATATATGCTTGCAACCTACTTATGCAACTTACGTGTTGGATCCAATGTGTTGCAGTCCAGACAGAAGTGTAAAAAAATGTAAGATTAGAGAATAGGGTGGGGCTTCCATAAATTATAGAGTTCTGTAAGATGAGAGGAAGAGGGTGGGGCTTCCATAAATCATCGACTACTGTGACATATGATGAGGTGGTGCGGCTTTCATGTGTCAAAGTCTACTGAGATGTGAGATGGGGGGGCTTTTATATGTCATTTACTAATGTAAGATGGGAGGAAAGAAGTGAGGCCTTCATGAGTTTGTAAATTAATATGAAAAAGTTATAACTAGCTATGTAATCGTGTATCATTCCAATCTGTTTCTAATGTCTGTTATCTCGTCTATTGTTTTTATTAGTTAAAAAAGAATAAGAGAAGATTTGGTGTGTTTTTTAATTATTAAAATGTGAAACTTCAATGCTAAATACACAATATTTGGAAGGTCTATAGTAATTAGGAGTGTTGCACACGTTTCTCATAACTTACCCCTGCTGTAATACTAACAACAATGCACAACAACAATTCCCTCACTGCACAAGGAGCACAAATACACACTTTCCAGTTGCTAAGAAGGTTTTCACGGATATGTGTGAGGGAAACTAGCCCATATAAAGACAAGTACAGTATGTTATTGTTTGCCCTTGGTTCACCTTGTAGATAATTTGATTTATATTCAGTTTGACGCTTTGTATATGAGCACAGTAGGCGTCTTCGTAAGCTGTATTTAAAGTGTTCCCTCTGGCTGAAGTCCCGTTTTTCCTGGGAAACAGCGAGTTACAGTTCATTGGCACTCAGAACTGTTAGCATACTCCACCTGGCAGTTTTACAGTCAGAGCCTAAACTCTGGGCTTGCCGTTCCTCAGAAGACGCGGCGATGCCGAAACAGTTTGTGAGAAGTTCACTGAAGGTGTTTAGTTAAACAGCCAAGCTCATGTGTGGATGACATGAACACAGAGTTTATTACATTGCACTGTCACTGAACTAACAGCACACTATCACTATCTGTAAATATTCTGTACACTATAGCAGGGCTGTGCTCTCTCAGCAGGCACTCAGACACACATTCACAAATCTGCTTGTCTTTCTTTCTTTCTTTCTTTCTTTCTTTCTTTCTTTCTTCTTTCTTTCTTCTTTCTTTCTTGCTTTCTTTCTTTTATTCTTTCTTTCTTTCTTTCTTTCTTTTTCCTTTCTTTTGTTTTGGTTACAATTTAAAACATTTAAAACATTCTATTAGTAGTGTCTATTCTTCTTTCCTTCCCTTTTGCTTCCTTCCATGTCTTTCTTCTTTCTTTCTTTCTTTCTTTCTTTCTTTCTTTCTTTCTTTCTTTCTTTCTTTCTTTCTTTCTTTCTTTCTTTCTGTCTTTCTTTCTTTCTTTCTTTCTTCTTTCTTTCTTTCTTCTTACTTTCTTTATGCATGTCTCTTTCTTTCTTTCTTTCTTTCTTTCTTTCTTTCTTTCTTTCTTTCTTTCTTTCTTTCTTTCTTTCTTTCTTCTTTCTTTTTCCTTCTTACTTACTTTTGCCTTTCTTTATGCCTGTCTCTTTCTTTCTTTCTTTCTTTCTTTCTTTCTTTCTTTCTTTCTTTCTTTCTTTCTTTCTTTCTTTCTTTCTTTCTTTCTTTCTTTTTCCTTCTTACTTTCTTTTGCCTTTCTTTATGCCTGTCTCTTTCTTTCTTTCTTTCTTTCTATTTCTCTCTCTCTCTCTCTCTCTCTCTCTCTCTCTCTCTCTCTCTTTCTTTCTTTCTTTCCAAGAATTTCACTGTAACAGTGTTATCACACTGACTCTTTCTGTTCAACAGTTTAATAACTTTTTATTTAGTTAGCTTTAGTGCATTTTACACCTAGGCCTTTATTATTGTCCTACCTGAATCAATTCTACCTCTTAATGCCATCATTATAACAGCACGGCTTTAGAAAACCAACAATATTATGCATTATAACAAAATGCTGCATCACAGAAAGGAACCTCCTGCACTATTAACCCAATGAACACAATTCAACAAGTTTCTTTTCACTGCAGTCACTGCTCGCATACATCATCTCTAGCAGAAGCATCAATATTAACCTCATTAGGAAAAAAAAAATTTAACAATTGTTTTAGACTGTTTTGGCCGTCCTTTCCTCATTATGTTCATCTTTTCTTAAAATGTCTGTATTGTAATTGTCCTTGTAAGTGCTCCTTTGGTCTGCGATCAAATCAATTTCTCTTCTCCTTCAGTGATTGTGGAATAAAAAATACAGCTATTAAATCTACACAAATATATCTGAGCTCATGCAGTTTGCTAAAGATGGAATTTGCGAGCTGTGGCTAGTGCTCTCTTACCCTCCAATCAAAGAATGTAAAAATGCCGACATGAGTGCATGCCTTCTAGTTTACCTAAATGACTCTATTTCGCAATCTGATTGCTTACAGTAACAGCATAATTCTCATGGATTTTACGCTACCTAACGCCGGCAGAGCTGATTTCTCAAGGCCTTACAGCAGATACTGTATCTCTGACCCTGGAAACATGTGATGCAACGGTTAAAATCTGACTGGATAAAAACTGCAACATAAACAGACAATAGCAATGTGCCAGAGAGAAACGTTATGAAATTAATAGAATAGACAATTGAGAATATTTTAAAACATATTCGATATTGTAAGTCAGTGATTCTGTTCTAGACCAGCAGGGATCTTGCTGGCTCTGACAGCCTGACACTGGTTAGCTAATAATGTCTAATCATAATCCTAGCTAGCTAAGTATGATAACGGGGTAGATTGATGCTTAAGTGTTTAATAAGACACTTAAGTGTTCAAGTGGTGTGTTTTTTTTTCTGAAAGTTACCCCAGTTACACTCCTTAACTTAGCTAGCTTTATAGCAATCTAATCCACATTGACACAGCTAGTCACTCAGTGCTTAGGAGAACCAAGGTTACGGCGATCACAAAGGAGTGACATGGAGCAGTGCTATTTTTTTAATAACAAAATTGATTGCAATGCATACAATACAAAGTTACCAAAACACAATTTATCCACATTATTGCTGCTGAAGGTGGTTCTACAAATGACTGAATGTTCTTAGTTTTTCGCACATGGCTTCTCCATTTTTACATTATACAGTATTTGTAAAATAAATAATACTTTCTTTTGGCTTCTCCCATTAGGGGTCGCCACAGCGGTTCATCATTTAGCACATGTTTGGCACGCTGGATGCCCTTCCTAACGCAACCCTCTCCATTTATCCGGGCTTGGGACCGGCACTAAGGCTTGTGTAACCCTAATGGCTGGGGTTGGTTCCCTGACCGGGGATCAAACCCGGGCCGCAGCGGTGAGAGCGCCTTGTAAAATAAATAATGACATTAAAAATTAATGACAATAAAATGTCATATGTCATGTATTATTTTGTTTTTGTTTTGTCTTAGGATGTATTTACCTATTGACCTTATAAGGATCAGATAAGTTTTATTATGCCCTGATACATACAACCATAGAATTCAAAAAGGGGGTATTCTCATTTTCACATAAATACCTTCATAAGTACATAAAAAAAAACCTAAAATATCACATGCACATAAGTATTTAGAGCCTTTATAACAACACTTGAAAATTAGCTCAGGTGTGTGTGTATATATACTGTATATGTATAAACTTTTTAGACGAATTAAACCTCAAATCTAACAGTTCCAAAGTAAATTTGCAGCTCGAAACCTAATTGGCTTATATATTTTCTGACGCAACAAACAAATGATCTCCGTCTTTAATGAAAGCGATCTAGAATTTATTCAACCAAAATTTTTATAAAGTTCATTGTGATTTTAGTGATTGAGCAACTGCTTTTCCAAACTTTTTTGTCTTACGTTTTAGAGAAAAATGAGCTGAAGTGAATTCACATCAGATTGCGTAGCTAATGACGAAGCTCCAGTCGGAGGCCTTTTTAATGATGTTTGAAGGCATTTTCAGAGCCGGGTTCAGGTATTAGGCTCAGTGTGTGTGAGGCGTGCCTTGCATCAGGCTAATCAGACCCTCTTAACTCTTCAATTATTTTCCATTACAGGGGAGCGATGGCTACGTTTAGCCTGCTCAGTTTAGCCGTAATGGAAGGCTTCTTGCTGAGAAGTGTTAATTGGTAGGTGATGGAGCCTGAGGGCCATGGGTTATGTTTGGAACATCCTTATTAGCACTTAACTCCTTCAGCGAGGCGAACAGCGAGCGTTCGCGTGTGTGCATTTATGTGTGTATGTTTTTTTAAAAGGAATTGGTCTTGGATAGTAAAGTTGACCCTGTGGAAAGGAGGAACATGGGGTGAAAACGCGCATAGTCTTAATTTCTTTAATTAATTTGTTATAAAAAAGTGAGAACGCAATTTCATGTTATTAAAAAACTCACTAGGTGTTGTCTTCTTTATTATTATTATTATAAACAGTAATACATCTATAAATAGGTGCATAAATAAGTGAACATTCATTAAGTAATTAATTGGTCTGCTAAATGAAAAAGTCACATCTATTAAAATAAATTAATTAAAAAAATTTCACGCATTTATAAATGGCAACTGATCTAACTCTTATGGGTCCAAATAATGTCATGCCCAAGACAACAAAATTAGCTGTGCTGTTTATGTAGGAGAAGAAAAACATTATTTGTTGATAACTATAGCTGACTTTGGGGGTGATCTTGTGAGCTCATGTATGAGAAAGAGGGCAAACAGCACTTTTCCTTTGCCCTGTCACGCAACATGAGCTTTGATACCTTCACATGGCACAGTGGAAGATTGTATTAGGCTCCAGTCACAGTAGACTTTCAGCAGGAAAACATTCTCTGAAGACCTGCTCTGAATATGGGTGGCAATCGGATATGACATCACACTCTAGTGTTAATATATAACATCACTTGTGATTACACAGTGACATCACAAATCAGTCAGCTTTTTTATTGTTGATTTTAAATTATTTTAAAACTGGGTTGTATAAACAAAATGGTGCAACATGGCTCTTATGAGTGTTTTGTTTATCTTGTACTTTCGGAAGAACCCACCGTCTGGATCTCTCTTTTAGTTATTGCTAAGAGAGTTAGTCCTTGCTAGAGTCCCTTCTTACATGCTGATCGCACTGTACAGTCTTTAAACATTTATGTAACAATAAGAATACTTACCAATCCTTATTTCCCTCTCCCAGTCACCAGTCTTCTCTTCTTGTCTTTTCTCTCTAGCAGCATCAGGGTTCTGGAGGAACATTGTTTCATTTTACTGTGTACTGCATCAGCTATATATGGTTGAAATGACAATAAAAGCTTCTTGAATTCTTGATTTGACTCTCTCTCTCTCTCTCTCTCTCTCTCTCTCTGCTAAGTTAAACATGCTCCTGAGGTAGCAGTGTTTCTTCACTTCAGATCTTGCTGATTCATCCCATCGTCCTTCCACTGGATGGAATTCTCTTTAATTGATGGCCACTCTGTGCAGCTGGGAATGGTTCCACATCAACAGCCTACAGATCTATAAAGTTAATGAGCAACTCAAGAACTTTGAGGTTGGATTTGGACTGTAATTAATATCAACAGTCTGCTACAATGCCTGAGGACTGCAATTTGCATGAACAGTTCTACATTTAAGCACCGGGACTTGCCAGAGTCTTGCCGTCACCCAGATGTGGATTGGTTCCATTTGAGTCTGGTTCATTTGAAGGTTTTTTTACTCAAATCATCTTAGGGAGTTTTTCCTTGAAACAGTAGCCCTTCGATCACACATCAGAGATAAACTTAAATGACAATAACCACTGTTAAATCTGAAACAGATTTTCAGGACAGAGTTGACCAAACTTGAACCTTTGGGACACAGTGAAATGTGAAAGGTCTTCTCAATGAGCTTGCGTTCACAGCCTTCAGCATTTGCATGCATATAAAAGGAAGTCAGTGAAATTGTGGTGTGAACCCAGCCTTAATGTTCTTGTTTGGTATTACGGTGAAATAACAAGAAATTAAGGCAATATAATGACTCCCACCCACACAAAAAAGGTCCAAGTTCAAGTCAGCATGTGCTTGAACAGGTCACAAATCCAACATGCATCCATATGATACTAAAGAAGGGTGAAATCAAAAAAAGAGAGCTCTATCAGTGAAGCACGAGAAACTGGAATTGACAGACGCCCCCAATTTGCTTGTGAGGGTGTAAAAGAAAGCCCACTGGCCTGCTTTTGTGTACGACCACGCCTCTTATTATGTGAGTGGTTTCATTAAACTTTAACTGCAGAGGCCTTCTGGCTCAAAATCTGTTTCATTCCACCCCCCTTCACCTTACACACAACATCATAAGCATCACTCACACACACAAACACAGACACACACACACATACACACCCTCTGTGATGGATCTCAATTAAAGCGGGCCAAGTCATACATTTGCCCTAGAGAAGTTCACATCCCTTCCTGACAGACTACCCTTCACCCGCTGCCTCCTTTTCATTAAGCCTTGCAATTTGGACGCCTTCCAAATTGCTCTTCTATTCTTCCAGGCGAGAAGCGCACCAATTATGCCAGCATCTTCAAGAGGAGTGGAAACACAATTACACACCTTCCTTCTGGTGCATGTATGTACGTGTGTGTGTGTGTGTGTGTGTGTGTGTGTGCACGGGTGCTCATACAGGGCCTTTTGTAGGTCAGGGGGACTCCAGGTCTTTTTCATTGCACCGTGTGCCTGATCTGCATGGCTAATGTTTTAATCGTAATAATTAATACCACTTCATTCTCATGCTGCAGCTAATTATGCACCGGCACGTCACTGGGGAAGAGGGGGTTTTGGGAAGGGGCTTTCAATAGGCCCCCTGTGAAGGAGGGTTAAAATGTGCAAACAAGCATTCATAGGCAATTCCAAGGATTTGGGATGAGGCGTTCCGTATTTGTTTTTTTTTTTCTGGAATAGGAAGAAAAGCAGTATCTAACCTATTAGGGATACGATGCAAAGTGTGTGTTTGGGTTAAAGTGAGTATACATTTGATAAGATTGAAAACATTTTTGGTGAAATTTCCTGCTAGTATATCAGCTAGATCAGATCTAACAATTGTATGTTGGATTAAATCTATTAGATCACTGTTTTAAGTGCTTTTCGAACATCCTATTCCACATTTTGTTTCCGTTTGCTGTTAGAATAGCCTCCATTCTTCTGGGAAGATGTTCCTCTAGATTTTAGAGTGCGCTTGGGGAGATTTGTGTTAGATTCATTCAGACACATGGGTGTTAGTAAAGTCAGCTGTATATCTGCATATCTTCATGGAGTTGGCTTTGTGCACAGGGATATTGTCATGCTGGAACAGATTTGGGTCTCCATCTACTCTTACTTTACCTAGTTTAGTCTTGAGGTGTTTTGGACATAAACGAACATCAGGGCTGAAAAAATTGCATGTTCAAATTTGTTAGCTGTGTATATTTTTAGTTGTTGGTGTTTATTTCATGTATAATTTTTTCCTGCTCTTGTTTATCAAAATTGCCATATTAACCTAAATTAACCATGTTACTCAGTATGGTTGTCAGGAACGTGCGGGTCATGATGCAAGGCCAGATTCTGTCAGGAAAGCAGGTGAGTGGAGACTGGATGGGAGGACCCAAATGCAGGATGTGACAGGGTAAGGAGAAAACAGGCTTTAATGAGAAAAAGGTTGAGGGCAGAGCAATGGGGCAAAGCAAAAACACTGTCAAATAAACAGTCCAGAGTCCAAACCAAAAGCAGAGCAATACAGGATCAGAAACCGGATCAGGAACAGGAACTGGATCCAGAGCAGGCAGGGTGGGAAGAATAATGTCAGGGGCTGGGACGCTGGTAAAAATAATCTAGCCCTAAACTAAAGTCTTGGGTGTCCTTAAATACAGGGAGACACTGGAAAAACGTCAAGATGGCCACCGACCCGAAAGTGCGCACCGTGTGCCCGGAAGATCCTGACAGTGGTTCTTAGGAAACGTTTAACGTGAACTGTGACTACATGTTCCTACGCTTACATTTATTTATGAGGTTGTTTATTGGAACGGTGATTAAATGCCTGGAACTACCTGAATGTTTCAAACACACACCTTCCAGCCAATCCTAATTGAGTATTCAATTGACTGACTATATATGTTCAGACTACAGTATATATATTTTATATATATGACAAAAGTAAGATGTGTCCATGTTGTGAGCAGCCAGATTATATTAGATTAGTTTGGATTAGATTAAGTACAGACCCAATACATCTTAATTTGTTGTCACATTATGGAGGTTTCTTTATTTTCTTTGCTTTGCTGTAGTTTTTTTAAATGCTACTATATAAATTCTTTTGATTATTTAGGATGTGGTCACGTCATGCTCGGCAGGGAAGGGAAGAGACCACTGGCACCAGCATAGGTCATCCGGTGGAAACACATCACATCCCGTTATACAGGAAGTGAAATACTAAACCACTTCCAGACAGCTGGCGGTTAAAGAAGAGGGAGGACCGTGTGCATGACTGAACTGCTCTCTGGGAGATAAGAGATGCAATGCTGGACGTTGGAAAGGGAGGAGGTCTGTAGAGATAAAGAAAAATAACTCCCATCAGGATGGAGGGATACGCTCTAGATCAGATTGCATCAAAAAACTTCTTTGTTGTAATGTATCAGTCTGAAGCCCTGGTGTCTGGCATCTATCCCTCACTAGGCCTCTGATAACTGAAAGATAGGTGAACACACAGTCACATTCTAGTAGCTCTCTGTCTCTCTCTGTCTCTCTCTCCGCTTCTCTATCTGTCTCTCTCTCTCTCTCTCTCTCTCTCTCTCTCTCTCTCTCTCTCTCTCTTTGTCTCTCTGTCTCTCTCTGTCTCTCTCTGCTTCTCTCTCTCTTGTCTCTCTCTGTCTCTCTCTGCTTCTCTCTCTGTCTCTCTATCTGCTTCTCTCTCTCTCTGTCTCTGACTCTGTCTCTGACTCTCTCTCTCTCTCTCTCTCTCTCTCTCTCTGCTTCTCTCTGTCTCTCTCTCTTTGTCTCTCTCTGTCTTTGTCTCTCTCTCTCTCTCTCTCTCTCTCTCTCTCTCTCACAGTTTCTCAAAATTGATTGACTCAAAGCTTGGGCAGAGACTTTTAAAACAAACAAGCAAAAACCTTCTAAAACAAGAAAAAAATGTGCATATGTTTAGCAATAAAACAAAAGTTGTGATTCATGAGAATGTAACAAAAAACAAACAATAAATAAACAAATAAATGAATATGTACAACAAGTAAGTAATTGGGAATAACAATAATTACATTATTAAATTATTATTATTTTATTATTAATAATAATTAAATGTTTTGAATATTATCATTATTATTACCATTATTATTAATTAATAATAAAATTAATAATAATAATAAATTATTTATTTGTACATTTTAATTTATTTATCTACTGATTATTCTCTCTCTCTCTCTCTCTCTCTCTCTCTCTCTCTCTCTCTCTCTCTCTCTCTCAGCATTATTCCCTTCATGTTTCTCTCCCTTTTATCGCCTGCAGGGCCTTTATTTACAACCTCCCATTTACAGGGGAGGAAGAAAGACTGAAGGTATGCACGTTATACTCACCATAATACACGTTCTCTTTAGGCTGGGTTTGTTTCAAGCCCTGTCATCAATACCCTCTTTATACCCTAGAGGTCATTTAGAGGTCGAAACTGATAACCTTTCCGTCTGTTTTACCAGCATAACATCATCTTCATTATCACCACTGTCGTCACCATGACGTCATGCTTGAAGGGCACCGTAAACGTTAGGTCAGGTTGGGGTTGGAGTTTTTTATCTGCCGCCATTTTCAATTTGATGAACATTTTAGTTCAATTTTTTTTCCTGCTCTCATATTACATTACTGCAGTATCGCCGTGCGTCTTCCTGCTCACACTGAGCGCTTAATGCACGCCGTCTACCCAATTAAAGGACGCCACAGCCCGTGCAGTTCATTAACATGCAAATGGCGTCTTACGAAGAGATTAGTTAATTGCAACTCATTTGCATAATTAATGAACACTCCGATGAAGAATGCTTTGGCAGATTTCGCGCTGCGCCACCACCAGATAAATTATAAACGACAAGCCGAGACCATTGTGCAAAAAAAGGGCCCCATGCGTTCGGGCAACAATAATAAAGCAGGTGGGAGATGGATGATAGTTGTGATATCACTTATTAGTAAAGATGGAGTATTTATTAATATATAATTTATTTATCGGGCAGTTTGTGCTCTTTTAGATAAAGCGTGATTCTCGTCTGAATGACTCAGCTGCCATTTGCATTTTTATTGACCTATTGCCTTACGTTCGCTCATGAATCATAAAGATTAATTGTATTTTTTTCCCTCTAGATTACTCATATAGATTCATTGTGATGTTTTGTGTTGACTTTATATAGATAAATTTGTATATTTTGATAACTGAATTCATTTGTTTATATTGATGATTTCAAATGGTTTTTGTGCAAATTAAGCAAATTGTTTCTCTCTCTCTCTCTCTCTCTCTCTCTCTCTCTCTCTCTCTCTTTCTCAAATTCAATTATTTTTTTATTTGCAATACAATTATTAACATTTGTTTTGGGGGAAGAGGTAGCTCAGCAGACAAGGCTTTGGGTTATTGATCAGAACGTCGTGTGTTAAAGGCCCATCACCAAGCTGCCACTCTTGGGGCCCCTTGAGCAAGGCCCCTAAACCCTCTGTGCTCCAGGAGTACTGTATCATTCTGACCGTGCACTCGGTCACCATCTTCCTTACATCTCTGGAATATGAGAAGAAAAAATTTCGCTGTGCTGCAAAATAATGTGTAGAATTTTTTCTTTACCTTTTAAACCTTGGGCACAGCCTTATAAAACAAACAAGCAAATAAATAATGATACAAAGAGAAAAATAAACAAATTTACATTTCTTCAACTTTTCAGTCAGAAAAATTGTGTGAATAAATAAAAAAAAAAAAAAAATTCAAATGGACATTCGGTGCCACCCAGATAAGGATGGGTTTCCTTTTAAGTCTGGGTTCTCTAAAGGGTTTTTCCTTTGTCATTATTGCTCCTATAGATATACTAATATACACCGACTAGGCATAACATTATGACCAGGGATGGGCAGTATTTATGATAAATGTATTTCATATACGTATTTGTATTTGATAGGGTTGATGAAAATGGCTTCGTTTTTTTGTATCAAAATACTTTTTTGTATTTTTGTATTTTTAAACTACTGTAAAATACTTTGTAAGAAGGTCTACATGATGACATAATAAAAATGTGGCCTGTGATTGGTGTCTACTCAGTAATTTGCCCAGACTTGTTAAGTTCAGAAAAGAAAATTGATTCATATGGAAGAAGGTGGTGAAGGTAAGAACCTTGCAGGCTGCCAGTTTACAAACAGGTGTCAATGATTGATCAAATGATGAATTAGTTAGAAACTAGTTGCTATGAAAACAGGTGCCATCAGTTGTCTTCTTATGAATGACTTGTTTGTCATTGAGTCAGTGTTGCTGATTAAAAGTAGCCCTTCATTACCAAACACCAAGTAACTAAATTGGGATATAATTATGAGTCATTCGCAAACTGTTAAAGTGTTGGTTACTTTAAAACAAACCCACATCTGGGTGATATGTATGTGAATATTTGATCTGTTAACTGGTTGCATATGTCAGATTTATTGCGTAAATCGTCCTGAGAAAAGCTGTTGCTGAAGGTTTGGGAAGAAATTTCATGCCCAATGTTAAAGTTTTTTTTTGTATTTTTAAAATACAAAAATACAATAGTTTATTATACACTTAAAATGAAGGTATTTGGTATTTCATTTTAAAAATAAATTTTGATGTATCTTTGCCCAACCCTGATTATGACCACCTGCCTAATATTGTGTTAGTCTCCTTTTGCTGCCAAAACAGTTCTGACCCTTCAAGCATCAACAGCATGAACTTCTTAAGCAATTTGAGCCACAAAAGCTCTTCTGTTGGATGGGAACTCACGGGCCAGACTTCGCTCCCCACGTGCATGAATGAGCCTCAGTCGTCCATGACCCGGTCGCCGGTTCACCACTGTTCCTTCCTTGGACCACTTTTTATTGGTACTGACCACTGCAGACCAGAACATCCAACGAGAGCTGCAGTTTTGGAGATGCTCTGACCCAGTAGTGTAGACATTACAATTATATATAGGCATGTATAAAGGAAGAAACCTTGAAAGGAACCAGACTCAAAAGGGGAACCCATCCTCATTTGGGTGACATCAAGAGTTTGATCATAAATCTTTCAACAATACAGAACACTGGAGAGTGAGAACTAACATGAGTACTGGAGTGTGTGATCATTAAGTAATGACCTTTCTACAGTCTTATACCATATAAGTCTTATACTTATATGGTTATAAAGCTAGGAGCTACTGAGCTCAACATTTGTGATCATCACAGATCCAGCATCAGCTTCTCCATGCCAGAGCCTTTAAACACTCCAGGAGGTCCAATGTCAAAACCACACATATAGTGGGATCCAATTGGCACTGGTACGTCCCTAGATGGTTCGGGATGTTTGCGAGTCTGGCATCTACTTCTTCAAAGGTCCATAATCTTTATGAGGTGTGACATGACTGGAGCTGGCCAACCTCAGGATGCCTCGGGATGGGGAGAGAAGCAGTGGAGAGAAATTAGATTTTTTTTTTTTTTTTCAATTTTATTGTTTATATATTGATTGCTTTTACTGAACTTGAATAAATTAAAATTGATAATTTTTTTATTTTGCTTACAGTGATACCACACCACTACCACAATGTTGTGCTATCTCATGGTAAAAAAATAAAGTGTAAAGGTGCTCGTCAAATGTACATTACAGTACAGTGAAATTCTTTCTTTGCATATCCCAGTTTACCTGGAGCACAGAGGGTTAAGGGCTTTGTTTAATGGTGAGGTGGTACAGATAAACAGTTTTCTCTATGTTAGGGTGGATCAGGTCACATGATGACCATGCTCGTGACCTACCCTGGCCTGAGATGGTAATGAAGCTCAGCTCTTCATGATAACTTTGTCTGATAACACAGGAATGCTTTAATAACACTGTTTGATAAAGCGGGAATGCCCAGGCTCTTGTGTGGTCAATTTGAAGCAGATGGAGCAAATGAGTTCTTTATGCCTTTGTCCAGGTCAGGAAGAGGACAGATTTACAGCACCGGATTTATTAATTTTACAGCTTGGTATTAATTAATATTGTAGATACAAATAATCATGACAACTAACATAAAGATACATAAACATTTAGAAGACTGTAGGGTGTCATGACATTACATCAATAAAAATCTTTGTTTCTTGTAAAGAGGAGTCATAAAAAATAATACATGGTAGGAAAAGACACAACTCGTTTGAATTCGATGTAATGCATGTTGTCTCAAAGCAGCTTTACAGAGATAAAGTGGTTATAAAATTGTATAAAAGGATGCATATGTTTATTGAATATAAGTTTGTTTCTTATAATGTATCCCTAATAAGTTTAGCCCTAAAGAGTGTTCCCTTCGTGTTCCTGGCTAGTGAACATTCAGTTATTGGTGCTTAAATGCAAGAATGTTAATGCAACCTGTCATCCTGAGCCATTTTAGTAGACCCTTGATTTTAAATACAGTCCAAATCCATCCTCAAAGTTCTTTAATAACTAACTAATACCTACAAACAAACAAAGGTCTGATGAGTCCATGATTTGTCCACATCAGGGTAAGAGAAGAGGCAGACAAAATGATGCACCCATAATGCATAATGCCTACCATACCTGCCTGTGGGGGCAGTGTTATGATCTGGGGTTGAGTTGGTCAGGTCTAGGTTCTGCAATTTTTTTGTGCACAGAAAGGACTACCTAAATATACTGAATGACCAGGTTTTCCTATTAATTTATTTTCTTCCTTGAGAGCACATTCATATTATAAATGATTCATCAAGTTCAAATTGTGAAAGAGTAGAACAGGAAGCAAGAAATATAATGTTTACTCATTACTTGGCCACCACAAAGTACAGAGCTTAACCCCATTGAGAATTTTTGGGATGTGCTAAAGAAGGGTTGATGCAGCGGGTTGGCTCTTCCATCATTTAAACCAGATCATGACAAAATAAATTGAACTCTGAGTATATGTGATATTGCATAAGGGTATCGATAATCAAAGCAAATGGTGGTCTAACAAAAACTTTTTTGGCCAGGATGGATAGTTATACTCTATTAATAGTCTTGGGCTATTCATAATAAGTAAATAAGTAAGAAAGAAAGTAGACAGACAGACAGACAGACAGACAGACAGACAACGTCTAATACTGTAATTTTTTCCTAACCTGTCTGATAATACTCAAAAGTTAAATACCTATTCAGCTTTAATCTGTTCCTACTACATTACAGAGGTTGGACATAATACAAAGCTTTGTGGGTAGTGGATCTAAGCTCAACCGTTATGTTTATGTTTTGTTAATAAGCTGCTGTGATCTTCAGTGCAGTCTACAGTAATTGGGACACAGTGGTCTAAATGGAATTCCCTTGCTGTAGTGGTTGATTAATTAACAGCTATAGTGTTGAGTTGAACTGCATCACATGGGCATGTGCTGAGCACCAATTGGGCCATGACGGGACTTGTTTTCCACCAAACCCACAGAAAGAGCTGATTTTTCTCTTCTCCAGGCTTATTCTTCAGACGGTACACACACACTTAGAAAGATACTAATACAGCATTGTGCTATTGAGAATACATTGTCATATCAATCAAATTATGTGGCATCATCAGGTCACGTTCGTTCTTAGACATGGTGATCAATGCAATAAAAGCTGAAGTTTGCATACTGTATTGTAGGGCTATCTGACGCATGTTTGGTCTTAAGATGTTTTTGGTATTAAGTCAGAAACTAATCTTTCCCACTTTCTTCTCTTCGGTTCTGACCGAATCACGCTGACACCATACCTCTGGATGAAAATCTCTTCAATTAGAGACAACTTTATGCAGCTGAGGATGGTTCTACCTAAACAGAAAAAGATCCATGAAGTTACTGAGCAACTCAAGACAAGTACAGAAGTCAAGAATCTTTTATGATCATTTCAACCATATATAGCTGATGCAGTACAAGATCTTTGATGATGGATTGGGACTGTAATTAATATCAGGTTTAACAGTCTAATACAATGGCTGAGGACCACAGTTTGCATGTACAGCATCCATAATTGAAGTGGTAGCTCCAGTAGTTAAGGCGCTGGATTACTGATCGGAAGGTCGGGGGTTCAAGCCCCGGTATCGCCAAGCTGCCACTCTTGGGCCCTTGAGCAAGGCCCTTAACCCACTGTGCTCCAGGGGTGCCATTCAATGGCTGACCCAAGCTTCCAAGCAAGCTGGGATATGCGAAGAACAAAAATTTCACTGTGCTGTAATGTATATGTGACAAATAAAGGCTATTCTATATATTTTTTTGCATTTAAATACCTATCACTGTACAGTAGAGAGGTCCTGCTCAAGTCCCCTTAAGTGGCAGCTGATCAGTAACCCAGAGCCTTAACCACTGATCTACCACCTCCACGTTTACTATGAAGTCTTATATACAAGCGTAATGAAAACAGATTCTACACATGATCTTAGCCAAAAAGGCCAAGAAGCGATGGTATGATGTGCTGTATGTTGTACGTCTGTTGTATGGTGAAGTATTTGATCATGTGTTGTGTAAAGGAGCTACATGTTGTGGTGTGATGTGTGGCAACGTGTTATGTGTATGTAATGTTTGTTTGTGGCTTAACATGGCTGCCACTGTCAGTATAAATATAGGGTGCCAAAACTTTCTTGAAAGTGGCAGCATACATGTCTTTAGAACAGTAACATCAGAATAAACCTACACAATATTCAGACTTATTTTCCCTTCTGGAGTTGCCCGTAATTCTAAATACATTTTCCAGACAGGGATAAAAACAGGAATTGAACACAAGGGCTTTAAAGACATACTCTTTTTTTCCTTCATGATTTTAAATAAATTGCACACACACACACACGCACAGTCATTCCAACGTGTCTGATTATTGAGTTGTTCTGTGGAATACTCGGGAAGGAAGTGTGGCTCTGTAGGGAGCTTTGCGTGTTTGAGGTGGATTGAGACAAGTCCTCTTGACTGGCCCTTTGTTTAGGAAGAATACAAGCAGCTCATTGATGATTGTTTGATTGGAGTGGTACACACACACACACACACACACACACACACACACACACACACACACACACACAACATCTGTGAGAGAATCTCTATAAGTTTGTGTGTGTATGTGTGTAAAAACTTTGAGCCCACACAAAACCATCTGAAACCTTGACACCCGGTCCCACACTTCCTGTCCTGTTTACTTATGCGAGTTATGTGTGTGTGTGTGTGTGTGTGTGTGTGTGTGTGTGTGTGTGTGTGTGTGTGTATACATGTGCCATTAATACTTCACGGTTACAGTTTTGTGAATTCTCAGAGGGCTACAGACACTTGGCTAAAAAAATCCCTAAACTGGTGTTTGATAATTTTAGTTTTGTGCTGCAGCTATGAGGCTAATTCAGCTGAATGAAAGAAGCTACCGGTTTAGTATCATGCTAGCCGCATGGCTAAATCTGTTTACATTCAGCTCAGTTATATAGTATTATTAGTCAGAAATCATCTATAAAACATTTTATTTGACTTAAAATTCTCAATTCCTATGCTGTGTGTGCGTGTGTGTCTGTGCGTGTGTGCGTGTGTGTGTGTGTGTGTGTGTGTAAAAAACTTAAATCTACAGGAGCTGATGCTGAACTAATGAGGTGTAATGTTACTCTCAGTAAATAAGAGCATCAGTATCAGAAAGAAAGAAAGACAACACACACACACACACACACACACACACACACATGCACAAAGAGAGAACAGTAGCACAGCAGTAAACATCCCTCTCTCCCCTCACTTACACACACACACACACACACAGACACACACACACAGATCGAGCATGACTGAGCAGCAGAAATGTGACTTGATGGTGCACATTGAGGGATGAAATGGACAATGAAGTTTCCATATGTTGTTTTTACACACTAATTAGAATCGCTCTCTCCCTCCTGTCCTCCCTCGCTCTCATTTTTTTCTTTCTTATTTTTACTCACATGCATGCCCAAGTTCACTTTAAGCACTTTTATCTCCAGGCACGTGCACTCGTACACCGTGTGTGTGTGTGTGTGTGTTTATCAGATGTAAAAAAAAGTCAATAAAGAAAGGCACCTTACGTACTAACAGACTGTTTTTTGAAAAAGGTTTTTGAAGATGTTTAGAGAACATTTTTAATCTGTGTGTGTGTGTGTGTGTGTGTGTGTGTGTGTGTGTGTGTGTGTGTGTGTGTGTGTCAAGTCAAACTAACTCATTGCATTCCTTTAAGAAATGTATAGCATTTGGCAATGGCTCATATTCAGAGGAACTTACAGTTATCTCATTTATACACCTGAGGGTTATACACCTGGGCCTTCAGTGGGGACTTAACCGACTTAATCCACCTCTTAATACCACCACTATCACGCCGCAATTATAGAAACCATCAATATTATACAAAAACGCAATATAAAAATGTGTGGCATCAAAGAGAGAGAGTCATTTCACATATAGAGGGTGAATACCTTTTTACTAAAGCAAGAAACCCAGTTAAGACTCCAAACCACTACACTACAACCACAACTGTGAACCTTCATCATCTGGAGCAGTTCAGAATCAATATTTATCTAATAACATGAAAAAACAAATATTTTACTAAAATACGACCTGCTCACCAGAGATGCGGACTTATAATTTGCACCGCTCCTCAGAGGCTGTAATCCAGTGGTACCGCTCGTATTCACTGGTCTGGAAGTGAAGAACAAACCCTTACCTGGGCAGAGACACACTAGCTAGCTTCAGGGTTGGCCGACCTTCTCACAATGTCTAGCTTTTCTTCAAAATTGATTTTTAAGTATGTCCGAGACCAAATCAATTTCTCTTCCTCCGTAGGCATAAAAAGTCTAACTCAGATGTATTTATATGTGCAGAGCTACACACGTGTTTTGACAGTCGAACTTGGCTGTAACAGTTTCCCTCTGACCAACCAATCAGAGGACAGAAAAATACTGATGCTATTCTGGGCCAGCTAGCTGCCCTGTGAGGAGAATTTAATCTGATTGTTTAAAAAAACAGACCCATTGCTAATATTTACTATGGTAAAAAGACCAGCAGTACTGACTTTGATGGTCCTGGGCAGATTAGATTGACATGGCAGCACATAGAGGCTGAAATCTGATCGGACAAAAAATCTAACATCCACATACACGCACTGGAAGCAGTGCAGCCAAGAGAAACGCTACGAAATTAAGAGAATAGACTTTTGGGAATAAATGTATACAATTTCATGGAACAAATATAAGAATTTAGGTTGTGAATGTAGGTCAGTGCTTCTGATCATGTTTAGGGCAGAAGAGAAGGGTTTGCTGACCGCCCACCACTGTGAGAGAAACATGCATGTTCCTTTTGTTTCTATACACCAAACTATGTAATGTAACAGTATGATTTACTTTGACCAAACAAAAATATAAATGTACAAACTTTATTTTTATTAAAAAAAATATTTTCTTAACATGAATATCAGCTTTACACAATCTTTGAATCTAGAGAATTCGTTTATTCAAACTTTCAGCTGATATACTTTACCATGTCTCTTGTAAAACTTGCCAAAGATGTTCTTCACTAGATGGAGATTTCTTCCTGACCTTGTGATCCAGTTCATCCCAGAGCAGTTAAATAGGATTTAGGTGTGGCAGGTCATTCCATGATAGATAACACACCAGCCCAGCCCTGTTTGCTCTCTAAATAACTTACAGACCTTAGACATAGACTTTGGTTCATTGTCCTGTTGCATGGTGAAGTTGGTTCCAGTTAGCCACAGTCCAGAAGTAAAAATCCAATTTGGACACATCTGTTTATAGAACCCTCTTCTGGTAATTCACTGTCCAATTCTTGTTTGTTTTGGCCTTTTACCTAGATTGATGCATAGGAACAAAAGGAACATTCAGGTGTCACAAAAACAATCAAGCCCTTAGTAAGAGACTGAAACAGAGATTCAGAACACTACACCCAGATAACTACACAATAGCACAAGGAAGATCTGCAAGATAGCACGAAACACAGAACATTCTGATATGTGTATTTCTGAAGAAGCAAATATCTGCACATGCACTCATGTGTGTGTATGTATGGTGTGATGTGTATACCAATGTGTCTGTGTACGAGTGTGACTGTGATTATCTGTGTGTGCCTTAGTGTGTATTATAAATGTGTGTGTTACACTCTTGGCTCGGTGTGTTTCTCTTCTCCACCATGGTGAGGAAGGCACCGGGCCATGAACCTGGCTGCGTTCTGATTGGCTGCGTTGTGAGCTCGAGGCCACAGCTGAGTGCTTGGAGAGATTGTGTGTGTGTGTGTGTGTGTGTGTGTGTGTGTGTGTGTGTGTGTGTGTGTGTGTGTGTGTGTCGGTATCCAAAGCTCAATAAGACAGAGTCTCTCTCTCAGGAGAGCTCTGCATATGTCAAGTATATTGTCCCATTATGCCAATCCATTTATCAACCTACTGAATGCCAATTAGATTCACAGGATGGCGCAGGTACACTGCAGGCAGGTCGGTGCCAATGCTCAACTGCAGCTGAGCTCTTTCTCTCTGACACACACACACACACACACACACACACACACACACACACACACACACACACACACTAGGCAGGGCTTGCCAGGGTGACTAACCTTCCTAAAAGGGCGACTTCCCCTATGCCTACACCAGTGGTGGTGTCCCGTGTGTGTGTGTGTGTGTGTGTGTGTGTGTGTGTGTGTGTGTGTGTGTGTTGGCCCCCTGATAAAGATGTCAAGGAGAGAAGGATGAAGCTTATGCCAAGTGTCCCCACAATGATGGGGGACGGGGGGCAGAAAGGATACAGAGGATTGATGAACGTAATGCAGGACACACAGCTGAGCCTCAGAGAGAGAGAGAGAGAGAGAGAGAGAGAGAGAGAGAGAGAGAGAGAGAGAGAGAGAGAGAGAGAGAGAGGCAGAAAGGGAAGTATAAAAGAGGTAGGAGAGGGAGGGGAACAAGAGAGCAAACATTAAAAAAAGACATGCTGCAATGAGCTTGGATTGCAGCATGTCAGATAGACAGAGGATGAGTAAAAGTGCAAACATGGATATAAGGCATGGAGGGAAAAGTGTTGGAAAGCATGGGCAAGCAATGTCATAAAAAGTTTATTTAAAGGGAATGAAATAAAAGCAAATTGTGAGACAGAATGGCAAAATGAATAAAGGGAAGAAGAAACCACCACAGCAAGTTTAATGTAAGGAAGGAAAGAAGGAAGGAGAAATTTGAGAAAGAATTAGGGAGAAAAGAAAGAGGAAGAAAGATGAGAAAAAGATAGGAATGAAGGAAGGAAGGAAGGAAGGAAGGAAGGAAGGAAGGAAGGAAGGGATTCTAGAAGGAAAGAATTCAAGAAGGAAGGTAGAAATTCTATTAGGAAAGAATTGAAGAAGATAGGTAGGAATTCAAGAAGGAGGCAACGAATTAGAGGAAGAATAAAAAAGAAGAAGAAAGGAATTCAAATAATTCAAAAAGTAAGGACCAAATTCAAGAAGGAATTCAAGAAGTAAGGATGGAGTTTAAGAAGGAGTTCAAGAAGGAAGAAAGAATAAACATAGGGACAGAAATGATGAGAAGGACAAGAAGGCAGGGGAAAAGCCAATCTAGCCACCAAATCTAAGGCAAATTTAAATACAAGGAAAGAAAAAAGAAAGAAAAAAAGTAATCAATACAACTAAAAACAATGTTTCAAAGAAAGAAAGAAAGAAAGAAAGAAAGTAAGAAAGAAAGAAAGAAAGAAAGAAAAGGAAGGAAGTTGATGGGAATCAGAGCCCTGTTAGAGCATTTTATTTGCCTCTGTGTGTCTTTAAAAATGTGATGATTTGCATAGTCATTTCCTGTAAACACTTTCTACATAGAGGCGTACACACATACAGCACTGCTCTCATACTTATGGATCCAATTAGCACAACACAATCAGTACCTTTGCACGGTCGTTGTTGTTGGTGCGTGTATGCGTGTGTGTGTGTTTTTATACCCCTCAAGGTATTTACTCATCCAGTTTTACCACCCTTGTTCATTAGGAATGCTCAGCTTTATTGGGCTTTTTTGTGGAATGCAAAGCACCGATGTTATGTGTTATAGACTTACAAGCATTTTCTTACTCACACCAGAGAAAATATAAAGATTTTATCCCAGCAGTATGGATATTCACCCTATAAAATGTTTTCATTAGCTTGAAAGCTAAACAATTACTTAACAGATATTGGACATGTTGATGGTCAGCTAGCCTGGAAGCTGTTAACTGAGGTTAAAAGAAGTTGTCAAAGTTAAGCTATAGAGATCATCAGACCAGCAAAAGCATGTTATGTTAAGATAATAAGACAGTTCTTCAGATTTATAGGGTATAAAGTGTAGCCAATTTAAGCAGCTAAGAGACACTTTATTTCCATAACCAACATCACCAGTAAAGAGGCTCAGCCCCCTTCCTTTCTCTACAGAGGAATAGCTGGAGAGTCTTGGGTTCTCGGCAGGACACGTCTGCCTTGAACACAGCTGGAGATTGTCTTGATGACCCAGGGTGTCGTTCAGTGGCTGCTTATCACTTCTCCCATGAGCACTACCCCCGAACCTTCCTCCGAAGATTCCTAAATCTCCACTACATGGCCTAAATTTCAACAGAGATTCCTCAAATGTCTTCTACAAACACCAAATACACAATACAACCCAAATACCTTCAACAGCCCTTTATCCTTTTCGACATAACCCACAATACATTAAATTCATTTTAGACATCTTCCACATAATTCCCATAATACCCATAACCTCCCTAAACCTTCTCCCTACATAACAACAAATACATTTAACAGCCCTAACATTTCATCTACATAACCCCTTAAACCTCTTCTACAAGTCCACAAATACCCTAAACTAGCTCTACATGACCTCACTACCCCAAACAGCTCCTAAAAGCCCTGACATGAACCCAAACAAATCCATTTTACGAACTGCTAACAGCCACATACCTCTAAACCTCTTCTTCTAACAGACCTTTCCGACATGCCCCTGTATACCCCATGCAGCCCCTAAAACTCCTCTAGGTTAACCCCAAATACACCAATACAAACCATAGCTCTACAAAACATCTCTATAAATCATGTCAAGATAACACCAAATTTCCCTAACAGCCAATAACCTTCAGGATAAGTCAACACAAATACCCCAAACACAATCCAGACCTCTGCTACATACTTGCAAATATCACACGCTCTCCAAAAACCTTCTCTGCATAGACATAAATACATCAAACCCTCAAAAAACAACAGACACTCAAATAAATCACCACTACATCTCCCAAAATACCACAAAAAAACACTACTCTGGCACTTTTCCAAAAAGTCCCAATACCTCTTTTTTTTGCCCCAGGCATCACCATACACGCTCATCTACTGGACCCTTCAAAACCCAAAAACACCACAAATTCCTTACTTGAAACCTCCACTATAGATCACAAATTCTCAAAAAGATACCCCTAACCTGACTAATGATAGCTACCTTGCCCAGATTCCTTTAAACACTCCTAAAAGCCTGCTTCTAAATGGACACATTTTTCACATTAATCCTGCAGTACACTTATAAAAATTTTCTACATTCCAAAATCAACACTCCCAAATTTCCACTACTTATCTAAATGCCACCTAAATAATACACAATCCAACAAACACTCCTAGACCTCCTATAAATTCCGTACCATCCCAGACATGCCACAAATCTGTCAAAATCATCCAAACACTTAATATTGTGAACATCTCAGACACTTCCTATCTGGACCATAGAGCCTAAAAGCTCCACAGCATAGTCCACACCCCAAAAGAGTTCTTAGAGATCTTCCCTCCTCTATATTCCTCTAAAACCAATAAAAACTTGATCCACATGAACAACAGATGAACAAACGTTCCAAAAAACATTCTAAATGGGCCAGCTCCAGTTGGATTTCACTTCATGAAGATTTCAGAAATTTGAGGATAACCAACCTCTTAATCAATACTCAAAATAATATTTTACATCTGCTGTTTCTCCATCATTGAACATGGAAAGGCTCTGGCATGGAGGAGCTGGTGTTAAATCTATAATGAACTCAGATGTTGAGCTAATTTATTACTCATGAACACGATATTTCACTTATATTTACATTTTTGTTCTATAATTCTTATATTCTGAAAAGCGCTTTGAGACACTGTCCACTGTGAAAAGAGCTAAAGAAATAATTAAACCTTTATAAACCAACACTTTTCCCCTAAACGCTGCCCAAACCTTTTCTCTATTAAACAATCACTTATAACACTACAAAATATACTTATTGCCTCACAGTCAAACAAATCTTTTAAAAAATGTTTTGTCAAACTTTAACAGTCTCAAATCGCCAATGCATGCCCTATAATAACTCAAACCCTCTTTAGCACAACTTTCCAAACATTACACAAACTCCCACTGTCCTCTAACCTCACCCAAATGTTCTCTACATTAGTAGGGGCTACTAACCTCACTTCAACAAACACCCACAGAACCTTTCCATAATCCTTCACTACATCCCACGGTTCCTACAAAAACATACATTTTCATTTAAATATGAATATTTTTCTCTCCATTTTGGCCTTCAGTCCACACCAAGATGACGTTTTCAGTCAACAAAAAGTCGCTCTCCAAAGTGGATAAATTTGATATCGCTGTTTTCACACATTTTCGAAAATAATCACACGTTTTTAGCCATTGCTGCGATGTTTCAAAAGGTGGAAAGTAAATAAATGCCAGGCGGAAAGGACACTGATCGAACATCTTACGCTCGGCGGAGTACAGGGAAAAAGTAAGTGTTTTAAGATGTTTCAGTGTGGGTGAGCAATTTTGGGAAACGATTGAAAACGAAAGTGTGGACGCAGAGCGTTTTTAGACGAAAACACTGTTTTCAGATTTATCCGGATTAGTGTAGACATAACCTATACCTTTATTAATTCTCCTTTAACTTATCCACTGTGAACACTCCTATATCTCCTCTATATTAGGAAACTCCTGTTCCTGCCTAAAACACCACATGCATCTTCTTATCAAGTTCCTTAAACCCTTAGACTACTAGTCCATGACAACAAACGCCACAAAAGACCTTGCATTCCTTTTCTACTTTCTAGAATCCCACACTACATTCCACAAATATTCAAGAAACACTGCCCATTAAATGGTCCAAATGACATAGACACCCCAGAAATGTTCTTTAGATGTTGCACAAACTTATTCTTCACCCTATGCAGTTTGCATCAAATGCCCCAAAGATTTCAAAACCTTAAATGTTATAATTTGGTCTATTTTACATATGAAATTTTTGTCCTAAGTGACTTATATTTAAGAAGAATGCAAGGACCAAACAGTGGCAGCTTGGTGGTGATGAGATTTAAACTCTACAACCTTCTGAAGAGTATCCCCAAAACCCAAACCACTGAACCAGCAATCCTTAACCAGTCCTGTGGCCTCTTCTTCACACCATAGCCACCACCAGACACTCTAAACTCCAAACACTTCAAACAGACCACAATCTCCCTACATACCACTAGGTCATACCACTCAAACTTCTTTCAAACTGCCAGTAACAAACAAAAAAATTATCCAAAACCAATCCCACACATACACCCAAGTACCAAAAGCAAATCACAGCAATACCCCAAGCTTCCCTTTAGTTCCATTTAACCAAACCGTCTCCAGAGCTACCCTCCCATAGCATCCAAACTTTAGCTCATGACCCAAACCTTTTTAAACCACAGGTACCAAAAGTACCCGAGTTGCAATGGTGCGATTTTACGATGACAATAGCGATACAAACAAATTGTAAAAGTTTTGAAATATCAATTATCATGGAATCATGGAGATACCTTAATTTTAGCAGCAGTCGATCAATTCAAAATTATTTGTAACAAACACATTCAAACAGAGTACAACGTGTAGTGAAATGCTTTTTACGCCTGTCCAACATGTAAAGAAAAAAAATAAAAATTAAATTAAACAATAATAAAAAAAAATGTATATATATATATATATATATATATATATATATATATATATATATATATATATATATATATATATATATATATATACAGTGGTCTCCCGGAACTCTTGATTCTAAGTTCGGAATTCCAAATTTTGGACTCACCACCACAGCCCCAATGGTACCGATGTCACTTTATAAACCTAATAGTGTACAGTATTTAACTAAATACATGGGTTATTTCTAACTTTCCTGAACATTCGGTCCCACTGCGAATTCCCGCCAATTTTAAAATAATCCTTGCTAGTTGGTTAGGTTCCAAATGACAACTTGAGGTGTAAAGAGTTCAGTTTTTTCTGTGGTTTTGTTCTTTCAAAGCCCAGTTTTAGTTCTTTTCTCTCTCCTTTTTATTGGCTCATGCTTAAAACTGGTTCCGTCCACGCTCCTACTGCCAGAAACATATAAATATATTGTAAAGTTTATATGATGTTACTGTACATTGCTGTTAAATTAAATTATGTACTGCAATTTGATATTTATATAGTATAGAGAAGAAGTATAATAGCCCATCCTCATCACCATTATTCAAGACACCTGGGTAGGCTAGGTCATGTCTGTACTTACGATATTTTCAAATAACAATGGAGTCATAATGCCCAGATTTCCCCATGAACCCAACAAGCAGCCAAACATCTTCTAAAAATACCTGCATGCAGCATTGTACTCCATTTTTTAAACTTTGCGAAAATGCATGAAATTTCATCAACCTTGCCCATGGGCCACCCCGTATGGAACCTTGCAGGCTCCAAATCAACCAGTTTACCAATCCTCAGCTGAACAACAGGCACCCACTAAATGGTATTTTTCTTCAAGATGGAGTAAATCTGCTTGGTTTACGACTTCATGTTGGGGCCTTTTTATGGCCTGTCCTGTGTAAGGTTGGGCTTCTAAAGTAAAACAAACACAGTGATTACAGGTTTCATTATAAATCATGGCGCTGCTGCTGGTCGCACACGTCTCACAAAAGCCTAAACACTGCGGACAGCCTCCACATTTTTTCCAGACTAATATGGGCTACTTGAAGAAAGCACTCCTCTCTGTTGTACCAAAATAGGGGAGGTTTTACTTTCAGTAATGCATGTATCCAAGAGATATGTTTTTCAACTTGGAGGGATGGGCGGTTCTGCTGAGGAACCTGGTGGGCACATGTTCAGTTGGGAAACGATGTTACCATGCCCCTAATCTTTGAAAGATGCTTTCGTGCACTCTCTAATTTGTTCCTCGGTAATGGTGGGGTGATTCAGGCAGCCGAGTTACGAAGAGTGAGTGGGTGAGTGCACGTGTCTGGCAGATGGGGATAGATAGTCTGTAAAGCTTGTTATATTCCAAATGTAGGTATGAGATGAGCAGAAATAAAGTTGAATTCTATATGGGTTTCTACTGGGATTAACCAGACTACCTTAGCAACCCACGTTTAGGGAATGCTTTGATGTTTGGTGCAGTCTGAATCATTAGAATCTCTCAGTAGCTCATCCTCATTGCAACTTTTAGTAAAATAAAGCTAACTGGGTGTAGGTTTGGCTCCAGGGAAAAGGTTGTGCATGTGGGCGTTGCAATTTTATAGCATGCACCATGTTAAATATATTTGTGACAGTACTGAACTCTCTGTCTATAGATTTCAATTAGAAATATTTATTTTTGTTTTTTGTTTTTAATAAGTTAACTTTGCTACATATGTTTGAAACTTTTCTAAGAAAAATTAAAGGACAAATAAGACATGGAAAAAAGAAATATGGTTAAAAAAAACTTTCTAACCACAGCAACCCCCTCTGATCTTCAGCAGATGTGAGGTAATTCCTTAATCTGCTAATTACCCATTAAATAATGAAAGACAGGATTCGGAAAGGAAAGGAAAGAAAATGAAAAGTCAAATATAGCTCTGTCAAGTGAGTATTAGCAGGGGAACTGGATTTGCAGGAAAAACTGTGACCTTCAGGTCAGGGCCAGAGGGAGACAACCATGTTCGGGATGTTATGAGAGAAAAAGGATGTTCATAGGGATGGGGCTGTTTTTAAAGCTATGAATAAGCACTGGAGCATCTTATTTTCTCAAAAGCTTTAAACAAACACTGTGGTATTCCTTTTAAGTCTTATGCTCTTCTGTAAGTCCTAATGAATGGTTTTCAGTGAATGTAGAACCATAAGACAGATGCTAAACCACTGTAAAACCCTGTGCATATACACACACACATCCATATCCACTCACTCTCATTTACACCTAAGGCTGCAGTCACACCAGGATTTTAGCATGGGAGATTTCTTCAGAGAACTGTGAATATGGCTGGAAACCAGATATGACATGCAGGGACACTGCAAACCAGGCAGCTGTTAATGTTGATTGTATTTTTAAAGCTGCCTTGTGAAAAAAATGGGATGACATGAAACCACTGCAACTAGTTCTTCCTCTATTATGCATTGCATTGTAAGCACTTGACAATCTTCACATGATACAAATTTAAGCTTTAAAATCCATTGAAATTCTTATTGAGTTTGTATTTCCAGGGTTTGTTTTAGTATTCGCATGCACATGAATGGAAGTCAGTGGAACGGAAAGTGTAGTGTGACAATGGCTAAAGGACAATCAACAGTAGTCAATTCACATACTGACCTGGAAGGAAACCCCATGAAAACCTACAAGTGGGTAAGGAATTGCAAATTGTATTTCCGTTTATGTTTTCCGTATAATTGTGAAAAAATCCAAACACAAATGCAAAGTGACTGCTTTTCCATTTGAAATATAGTAAAAGCCATTTGAAACTGTATTTCCTGTGTCTTACAAATTATGACCATATCATATTTAAATAGCAATATTAATGACCACATTTACTTATTCACTTTCTCTGCACCAAAAAGCTGTCAATTAAGTGTCAGGGTGGGACTATATTATTGGCCGTGTTTGTATCGGGAATTGACGTCACATGTCGCAGTTAACGGCTAAGAGGAGAAATGGCAGTAATAGACGATTTTGCGGAATGTTTTGAACAATGGAGGTAGTATGTGAAATTTTGTAGGACATTATGGGGCTCATGCAGCAAGTGATAAAATCTTTAGAGTATCAACTGTCATCAACAGTTCAGCACGAGCACCATAATGTTGTCCACAATTTCACCAACTTCCTCCATTGTTGAAAAGATTCCACAACATCGTCTATTACTGGCATTTCCACTCTTGGCCTTCAACTGTGAGTGACGTCAATTTCCAAAATAAACACGGCCAGTAATATCGTCCCACCCCTGACACTTGATTGACAGCTTCCATGCAAGGCTTCGGAAATGCAAATGCAAAAGCAATTCAATTCCATTTGAAATTCGGCAGTGTGACAATGTGGTCATTAATATTCCCATTTAAATATGACATGGTCATAACTCGAAAGACATGGGAAATACAGTTTCAAATGAACTTTGCTTTTCCTTTTGAAATTTGGCAGTCACTGTGCGTGTAAAAGCAAAAAAAAAGAACCGCTAATGCAAGATTTGCAATTTAGATAATGTCACAATTTATACATCCACATATGGAAAACACAGCAAATACAAATTGCAATTCCTTTTGAAAATTGTCCGGAATATCCTTCCATATACAAGGACACAATTCGAGCATACAAAACTCCAGGAAACAATACAAACATGCAAAACTCCAGCCAAAGATATGACTTTTGTGTGCATATAAATGTTATAGTATAATACAGTATATCTATTAATACTTATTTTATAATTTATTGTTATACTTTATACTTTTATTTATACTTTTACATTTATATTTTTTTTATATTCTATTTATATTTACATGTACATTCTTCAGTACTGAACAGTCGTAAAAAAAACATTTCAGTGCATGTCGCACTCTGTATGAATGTGTGTGACAAATAAAATTTGATTTGATTTGATATGATATAAATTTAGGAGGACAACATCGAAGCAGAGAATGGCAATGGATATCCTGGATATTTTGAATCAATCCAAATTTAATCAAAAAACAGCAAACTCTAATTACATGATCTGTTAAAATGTGAAATCCTTTATCTTTTAGTTAAACATTTACCAGCATCACTGCTCTAACACAACTGGCTAAGCTCACAGTGGCACTTATTGGAGGCTTTGCTTTGATAAATCAGTCTGCCAAATAAAGGCTTATGCTACTTATCTACTGTACTTTCAGGATGATTTTATTCAGTATATTTGGTTACAAGAACTGGAATTATCTTTTGAAAAGATTAACATTTAACACCTAGAAAGTACGAATGTCTCTTATCAACACTCAGATTGAAATACCCACATATGGAATGTGGCTTATTTTTTGGATGTGGTTTTTGTATATAGTATACGTTTATTAAATATTTTGTACCATTTAGTATTTTGCACTTATCTATTATTTTATCTCAGTGTCGTTACAGAATTCACAAATTCATATCTTACCTTGTTTCCATCATGGCCCTGGTACTTCAATAGTTTATTATGGGGGTTTCTTGCCCCTCGCTTTTCTTGTTGCTACAGTTTTTCTTTTCTGGTTAGAATATATTTCGTTATATAAAAAATTACAAATTATATAAATTATAATAATATTAATATATTTTTATATTTCAAAACTGCAATGAAATATTTGTTCCTCGCAAGCATAGTAGGAAGTATTAACACCTAATGCACCAGGGTTCAATCTTGAATTTGGAATACTGTCTGTCGGGAGTTTTGTGTGTTCTTTTCGCGTCTGTATGGGTTTCCTCAGGGTTCTTAAGTTCCCTTTAACCTCCCAGGAGCATACCTGTGGGTAGATTGACTACAATAAATTGTCCTATGGGGTGCATATGTTGTATGGTGCCTTGTGATTAACTTTTGTCCTATCTAGGATGATACCTCGATACCTGAATAAACTGAGGTTGAATAAATAAACTTCTTATAAGCGTCTGACTGGATTCTTTATACATTAGCACTAATAAGCAGGCTAGGACCACTCTGGCAAGAATGCAGAAGTTTAGCAAGATTATCTGTCCACTATATGGTTCAGTGGTTAAGGATTCTGAGCTAGTCCCAGCTCTAACAAAAGAACCACTATGTGGTTAATAAACAAGACTATTAACTCTCAACTGTTCAGCACTCAGCTTGGATTGTATTCTGGCACACTTGAGTCATTTTGGAGATCTTTCCAATGAATAACCCCCCCCCAATGTGCATCACAAATAAACCAGAGCAGTCCATATTGGGCAAATTTGTAGTCTGACATATGACCACTGATATGTTTGTTTGTGAGTGATATTCACTTAACAAATCTAGTGCAGAGATCATGCATTGTGCAATAATCGACCAGCTGCTTGCACCATGTGTCACTCATCAGGGATTGCATCTGAAGTAACAAAAAGCTTCTGAGCTCTGTGTATACTGCAATCCCATACAGGACCCCACATGAAGCTTCTACAAACTCTACACCACCCCCGATCTCCCCCACAACCCCAATTACAGCCTGTGTCCACTGTCTGTTCATATGTGCAATGACAAAATCTCATAACCTCCTCCACAGGCCAGTGGGGTCAGCAGGGATCTGAAATTTGCAGATTTTATGCAAGACTCACAAAGCTGTGTATATTATGCTTTAAAAAAACAAACAACTTTATAATGCCCAAAAGCAGTGAGGAACTATTTAACAGGCGGTTAAGTGGCTCCATTCTGTGGTGTTCATGCAGAGGCTTTTAAAGTAAACCTGATATAAAAGCAAAGGGTGCTCTTTACTTGTACATTACAGCACAGTCATATTGGTTTTTTTCACATCCCACCAATGTTAGGAAGCTGGGGTCATAGTGCAGGGTCAGCCACCCTTAGAGCAGGTATGGTTAAGGACCTTGCTCAAGGGCCCAAAAGTAGCAGCTTGACGATACCGAGGCTTGAACCTCAACCTTCCAATCAGTAACCCAGAGCTCTAACCACTGAGCTACCACTTCCTCCTAAAATGTATTTTAAAGATTTTAACCAAAAAAAGGTTTTGTGGTCATTTCTGTGGATACAAACTAGTCTTTATGTGTAGCAGTTTTTATTGTCGCACCATAAAGGTAATCTGATTCCAATGTGCACATTTAAACAGCACTACATTTGTCGACATGCCAGCATATTACTGCTTCTCAGCATTATTGATTTGCAACCAAGCTGGGATGTCAAATGGCAGTAGATTGCACAATGGCGTAGGACAGAGGCCATCAAATTGTAGACCGCAGCCTGGATGGAAACCAGCCAGACATTTCCATGGATCAAACAAAGTACTGGAACAACACCGTTCATAGTTTATTCAGGCCAGATTTTTAACATGAACAATTGTAACTGTTCAGCATATGAAAAACTGGCCATAGTTCACCCAGTCCAGCTTTTCAACATGAACATTCAGTCCGGTTTTTCAACATTAACAATATTTCATAGTCATAATTGTAACATTTTGCAGCCAATCACATGCATTTAGATAAATTTTATTTACCTGAAGTCAACTCATTGAGAAAATAAAGGAATTTCAAGAGTTCTTTGGTTTTTTGTTTTGTTTGTTTGTTTGTTTCATTTACCGTCAATGTTCAAAGATGACATGGCTTGTTCCACCAAAACTGAATTTTTTAAAGATGAACAGGAAGAGGAGTATCTGTTCCTACACTTCAAGTTAAAAACAGATGTCTCATCTGTTCGGAGTTGGGGCATTAGAGGTAACATGAAGAACATGAATGTGAAATGGGAAACAATACATAACCACTTCAAAATAATGCAGCTTATTTATAGATATAAACTAATCATTAACGGTTAATCATTACAAGCTGACTGTTGTCTCCATTTACCCATGTTTTTTTCATGAACAAGTAAAAGTCATTATTTTACAATAACTACCTTTATAAATTTTACATGATTACCCCTAGTCTAAATGGTTGGACATTCCTTAACAGATTGCCTGTCAAACCTTTTTTTATGGTTTTTGATAGAAACATGAATGCTCCTTTTGTTTATATGCAATAAACTGGGTTATTTAATGCTAATAAGATTTACTTTGACCAAACAAATATATAAATGTTAAACTGAATTTTTATTGAAAAATCCTCCCTGAACATGAATAAAAGCTTTACACACTCTTGGCATCCGGACAGTAAGTTTTTTTTTAAACGTTCAGCTGAAATACTTTGCCAGTTGTAAAACTTGCCAAATGTGTTCCTCAGGAGCTTGAGATTTCTTTCCAACCTTGTTATCCAGTTCATCTGTATGTAGTTCAATAGGATTTAGGTGTGGTGACTGGAAAGGCCATTCCATGACAGATAACACTGCAGCCGACTGTTCTCTAAACAACACTTACAGAGCTTTGGACAAATACTTCAGGTCATTGTCTTGTTGTATGGTGAAGTCGTTTCCAATTGGCCGCAGTCCAGTGGAATTGCATGGTGTTGAATTGTGGAATGGGAGCCATGTTGATTCAGTATTCCTTTTGCCTGGAATAAGGCTCCAGCCTTCCCTGCTCCAAAACAACCCCAAACAATTATGCTTCCACTTCCATGTTTGTCTGTGGGGGTGAGGCAGTCTGCTAATGAAGTATGGAATTGAAGTATGGAATGGTCTCTATGTTGGTTTATTATACCTTTCACAATTTAACCTACATGAATATAATAAGCATGTCCTTAAATTAAAAACAGAAAATTGTGATGTGGAATGTGACATAGCTACATTAATTTAATCCAAAGCCTACTGTTGTTCCCTAAGGCAACAGTTTGATGAATATTAATGCAGTTAAATGACCTAGTTTGTTGCAAAATAAACATGAACATGTCATTTCAGAACTTACCAGGCTAGGTGTGTTCAAACGTTTGACAGGCTCTGCAAACCCAAGTTAAATTTATTACAATTTCATTTATTTTGTGTATTATCAGAATCAGAATCAGGCTTATTGGCCAAGTGAGTTGAAACACACAAGGAATTTGGTTCCAGCTGTTAGTGCCTCTCAAAGTACAGACATAAATAAAACTATACATTCAGCTTGGACTATGCAAGACAAAACAGACAAGACAAGATAAAAACAGACTATACAAGACAATACAGACAATGTGAGACAATATAGACAGTATGAGATTATATGACAGATCAGTAATGTACATAAAATGTGAGTGCATGGTAGTGTAAATAACAGTGTTGTGCATCAGGTATGATAAAGAGTTACTTTACTTTAGAACTCTGTACAATATATAGCAGCCATAGTGTGTGTAACATATATGGATGATGTGATGACTGAGTTCTGATAAGGCAGTACTTATAGATATAAAGCAGGGAATATAATTAAGGTAAGTTATTAATAAGGGTGATTATGTTAATCAACTGACCCTCAATATTAAAAAAAATCTATTGAATTGTCACATGAGCTTATTTTTTGTACATGTTGTAATTATTGCTTGTAATGTTCTCTTTAAAAAAAAGTTTTCAGTCTGTCAAGTCAAGTTTATTTCTGTAGCGTTTTTTACAACAGACATTGTCTCAAAGCAGCTTTACAGAATTTAAGAGTTAAGGTGAACGATGCGTATTTACCCCTGATGAGCAGCCATGGCAACTGTGGCAAGGAAAAACTCCCTTAGATGACATTAGGAACAAACCTTGAGAGGACTTAAAACGGGAACCCATCCACATTTGTGTGATATCAAGAGTGTGCTTTAAAATCTTTAAACAATACAGAACACTGGAGAGTGAGAACTAACATGAGCACTGGAATGTAAGATTATGAGAATTGTCCTTTCTACAGTCTTTTACAGTCATTTGAGGTTATAGAACCAGAAGATACAGAGCAACTCATAAAATAGCTCAACATTTGAGATCATCACATATCCAACACCAGCTTCTCCATGCCAGAGCCTTTAAACACTCAAAGAGGTCCAATGTCCAAACTCCACATGAAGTGAGATCCAATTGTCGCTGGTACATCTCTAGATGGTTCGGGATGTTTTTAACTTCTTTAAAGGTCCAAAAAGTCTATCACAATTAAGCTTATATTAGTGATTCAATAATGAAATAATGGCGAAATCCAGGAAAGATTTCCTAACTGATTATATTGCAAACAATCCTGGCCTGTGTGCAAATTTATTTTATTTATCGAATGTAGTATATTTTTTCACCAATATATATTGGCTTGTCTAAAACCACTGGTGTAGGTAAACTCAGTGGAATGATTTTTACAGTGTTGTCTGGATTCTGCAGTGAGGTGCAGAATAACACATACCATACATGAAGGTAGAAGGTAATAAGTACCAGGCTTTACAAGCTGAGTTCGAAACCTTATTTGATTGCACAGCCACCACCTGTCATCTGATACACTTGTCTGGTGGTCTATTATAAGAAGCTGTTGGTTTGTTTATTGAGATCAGATGGTTTTTTAACACTTGATTAATCTTGGAACAAGGGGCTTTCTGACGAGAGACTGCAAGGCTTTACCTTAATAACAGCCTCAGGAGCATGGATAAGATTGAATTAAATATGAGACCGGTGCAGACTGGTATCTATAAATACTGGCTTATGAATGGTTATAAATTGTTTTATTTCGATCCTGTAACTGCTATATCCTGGCCAGGATTGTGCTGAACACTGGATTGAATACCAGTTTATCATACACTCACATACTCTCTCTCTCTCACACACACACACACACACACACACACACACACACACACACACACACACACACACACACACACACACACACACACAGAAAGAGAGACATAACATCCCAAATCAATATCAAAAACTTCCCTTCACTTTAAAATCGAATAAAATCTCAAATTTCAATTAGATTCAATTCACCTTTATTTGTATAGTGGTTTTAATAATGGACATTATAACCGCTTGTCCGTTGTTCAGACAAAGTTGCGCAAAAGTATTTAAAATAAATGAAAAGGTCATAGAGTTAAAAGATTTATATAAACGTTAAATAAAAGATTGATTAGACCACATGGTGAACTGAAATACCCTTATCCAATACTGCTCAAACCCAACTTAATTTCAACTTTTGTTAAAAATTACCAAATTAGTTGAATCAGGGACTTCTGGACCCCAGTTAGGAAATTGACATCATTAGTTAATGTAAGAATTCCCAAAAATCATCAACTTAAATACAAATTTATCAATGATTGCAAGCACTTCATAAACAGCCAACATCCATAATTAGTGTTATTAACAAGTACCACTGATCTTCTTATAGAACAAGTGCAAAACAACAATCAAAATACAGAATACCTACAGTACTGAATGAAGGTATAAACTGAAATGTTCATATAAATCTAATGATATATCCCATGCACTAGGTTGTAATGGTTTAAAAAAAAATCCAGTTGATTTCACACTGAAATAATGGCCATTTGGTATTATAAACCAAATGCAATGTTTCAGAGAAATGGAGGTAGGTTCAATTCTACCTGTTCCAATCAATAATGAAACCAGTGTGGGACTTTGTCTATGAGACACCTTTGGTCTCATGGGGCATGACTTTATGTACATAATGAGCACACAGGACTGACTGAATAAAAGCACCATGCAGCAGTAATATCAAGCTAGCTAAGTGTAACTATTTGGCTAGCTAGCAAACCTAAGACTATATAATTTAAATACTGTATATAAGAAGCACTAGTGTTAAGGTTGAATAAGAGCTTTATTAAAACATGGTTGCTTATACTTTATTGCTGTGCATCCATTAAAAAACACTGTAGGATCCTGATTCCTCTTACTATGGTGCATGTGGTGTTTGTGACAAGAAACGTCTGAAATTTGAGAGAGGATGGCTTTGAAAGATACTGTTGAAGCAGCTTTGGTGCCATACATAGCTCTTGTTTACGTCCTGTTTCCTGCTTCCTGTTGTTTCTGGTACTTTCTGGTTTGCTTTTCTGCTATCCTTTCTTGAACCAGTGTTTTTCACAATTAAGCATCCAGAACAGCCTCCATTAAAGCAATTTTCAACCTAGATTTATCTCCCTATACTGTGTGCTCCAATGTTTATTTCAGGTCCAGTCGTGTTTTTACTTTATGTATTGGCCGTTTTAAAGATTTTATTTTCTGAAGGCTACTGATGGCTCGACTAATAGCTTCTGCTGCAATTGGAATTTGGAACTTTAAATTTCTGACCTCCTACTAGGAAACACACCATCAACTTGGGCATTTCTGTTCAATTCTAAGTGATGTCAAATTAACATGGCTGCTAAAGGCATCAACACAAATCACAAATGCATGTCTTGTAAACCGAAGCAGACATTATTTTTTTTGCCCAGATGACGATGGGTTCACGCTGTCTGGTTCCTCTTAATGTTTCTTCCATTTACCATCTCAGGTAGTTTTTTTTTCTTGCTTCTGTCATCACTAGCTTGCTCATTAAGGATAGACACATAAGGGCTAAACGTATATGGACTCATTTATAAATGTAAAAGTTAGATTTGTAAATTATTTAATTCTGTAAACCTGCTTTATGTCCATTCTTAAAGGTACGATACAAATAAATATTAATTGAATTGAATATATACAGTATAGATTTAGAAAAACCTGTGTACAGACACATTTGCTTAAACAATTGGTATATGAGCTGACTGACAGTTAGCTTTAAGACATGCAATCCATAGAGCCTTAAATGGTTAAGGAATTGGACTTTGCATCAAAAAGTCATAAGTTCAAATCCCAGCCACATCCACCCACACTCCTGGGCCCCTGAGCAAGACTTGTAACCCTTATATAGCTGCTCAGTTGTATTAATAAGATAAATGTAAGTCACTCGGTATAAGGGCATCTGCCAAATACCTTAAATGTAATTGTATAAATCTAAAACCAAACAAGGCTAATATGGAATTCTGCAGACACACTTAATAACAACCTTACTAGCTTTGAAAGCAGACTTGTAGTAAAGATTTGTACATGGCAACAAAAAGTGTTTAAAGAAACTCTTTATTTTTTTTAAATGGTCTCTCTTGGTCTTGGAGGAACCAAGTGGTGTAATGGCCTAAACTTTAGCATCTTGCTCACATACAGACCCCTGTCCAACCTCATTCCCCAGAAAAAAGTGTGTCTTTTCTTGCTATAGAGTAAAAAAAGAAAAAACACTGCTGTTATGGAAAATAATCCACTTTGGCATAGTGACACTAGCTTCTATTTATGTTGGACTGCCTTACACCACTTAATCATCAGCACATCCCAATGTTTCAGTTTTCCTCTTTTCCTTTTATCTTTTTAAGCAATTTAAAAACATGGAATATCCATGAGACAAGTTAGTTTTTCTCATCACTTACATCATTGTAGCTGTAGTTATTCCTTCACTTGTATATACCTCCCTCTCATGTATCAAATGAGATAAACAGCAGTATGACCACAAAGCTCTTTGTACTAAAGACTTTCCAATGTTCCCTTTACCTGTACAAATTGCTGACACTTGGAGACTCCTTCGATATATATGCCACATAATCAGCTTGTTATAGAAAACGACATCAAAACCACTTTTACTCAGTGGTGGACAGTAACTAAGTAAATGTAATTTGTTTCTGTACTTAAATTGCTTTTTTTGCATATCGGCACTTTACTGAAGTATTTCTATTTGGGGAGAATTTTACTTCACTACATTTCGAAGACAAATATCTCACTTTTCAGTACTACATTTTGTCGTTCCTTCTTATTTATAAGCAGATAAAATCTTAACTGGTCAAACACGCAGCAAGTCACCAATCAGGGTTGAGCATGCGCTTTGTTTTGAACTTGTTCTGATTGGTGCTTGGTGTATCTACTTATCACCAACACACAGTTCAGCATCAGTTCAACAGCAAGCAGAATATTTTGAGAGGAATAAATGATGAAGATTCTCCTGACTTGAACTCATCACAACACCCATGGTCTTGAATGCACGAGCGAGTAGTTGAAAAGAAGGTTTTAGGCTCATGATAATTATAATAGATATCAATCAGTGTTTGACTCATTAATATCATTCTATTAATAGATTGGTAGAGTTTTTTATTATTATTATTATTATTATTATTATTATTATTATTATTGTTATTATTTTATATTAATAGAGTCTTTTCACATAAACTGAGTTGATTAAAGAATCTTGTGACAAAGCTGATAATCAGAACTTTATAGATGTAATAAATCATAGTACTCTGTATATATAAGTACATTTGAAGGCAAATACTTTTGTACTTTTACTCAAGGTTCCCTGGTGGTCTAGTGGTTAGGATGTGGCGCTCTCACCGCTGTGGCCCGGGTTCGATCCCCGGTCAGCAAACCAACCCCAGCCATTAGGGTTGCACAAGCCTTAGTGCCAGGCTTGGGACTTGATGTCGGGGAGGGTTGTGTTAGGAAGGGCATCCAGCGTAAAACGTGCTAAATCAAACATACGGATTGTCCGCTGTGGCGACCCCTAATGGGAGAAGCCGAAAGAAAGTGTTACTCAGGTAAAAGTTTAAAGGGACACTTTTACTGGAGCCATATTTTACCTACTGTATCTCTACTTTCTTATGTGCATGGTTTGTGTACTTCTTCCACCACTGGTCCACCACTGGTTATACTGTTTTAAGCTGTGTTTGTGGAGCATCTTCTATGCAAGTCACTGTCTAAGTTACCGAAATGGAAACGTTAGAATGAGTGCTTTAATATAAACCACTGTCAATTAAATAATTGCTTTTTTAAGAGTTTTCTGGTTTGAAAACCTGGCCTGTCTGCCTGTTTAGTGTTTGGAGATCCCATTTGATGAACATCCTCATGTCAAATTGTGACCTTTATTCAGGGATTTTTTGTCAGGGAAAGCCTGAATAAGAAGACAACATGCTTTCACCTAACTGCCTCTGGCTCCTGTTCACATCATTAAATGATGTAAGTTGTTTTAAAGAGAAAGAGCAGCAGGAAGACTGAACGAGCAAGAGGTGAGACAGTGAGAGTGGGTCA
Organism: Silurus meridionalis; assembly: GCF_014805685.1. Classification (NCBI taxonomy): domain Eukaryota; kingdom Metazoa; phylum Chordata; class Actinopteri; order Siluriformes; family Siluridae; genus Silurus; species Silurus meridionalis. Next base: position 6,590,544 of record NC_060886.1, read on the forward strand.
AGCCAAGTCTTTGATTCTCACTACTTAAAGGGGCTTGTGTGAACTCCTGGGGCCAAGTAAGTGCCACTGTTGAGTCTATTGATGGGTAATGAAAGACACACACACACACACACACACACACACACACACACACACACACACACACATACACAAAGGCTTGATAGTGTCCCAAGGCTCACACTGTTTAACACTACTTCATTTAGCATGTGCAACTTCATTTAGAGGGGAACAGCTCTCTTGGCTTAGTCAATAAGGGATGTGTGTGTGTGTGTGTGTGTGTGTGTGTGTGTGTGTGTGTGTGTGTGTGTGTGTGTTTTCAGCACTATGCCGACATTTCAAACATCGCTTCATCATGGTCATAAGCCTGGCGCAAATGTGAAATGTTTGGACATGAAATACTTGAAAATCGCCCAATGGATGAGCTACCACAGCAGATAACAGATTAGATGGGGTTTTGTTTGCTGCTTATGGGATTGTTTTGGAACCTTAAAGCATTCAAATCAATGCTGTTGTTGTCATGCGTTGTGCGGTCTTTCAAGTTTGTTTATTCAAAGTTTGCTTGTTTAGTTTTGCATTGGAGTTGCACATAATCCTACTCATTGTTTAGGACTGTCCACAAATGCTGCACGAATGGTCACATGATTACCTCATACCTTTTGAGATACTAAATTCATACATCATCTGTTTAAAATAATTATATTGCAGAAAAAAAAAACTGACACCACATAGCAGTTATTGAAGCTAAAAAATGATTCATTTATACCTTCTGTAATCAGAAAGACTACTAAACATCTACTCACATACACTATATGGACAAAATTGTTGAGACACCTGGCCATATGTGGTTCTTCTCCAAATTGTTGACACAAAGATGACGGCATACAATTGTATAAAACATCTTTGGATGCAGTATAATAAACTTAAGCATTCACTTGAATTTGGAAACCTAAACCTGTTCCAGCATGACAAAACCCCTGTGCACAACGCAAACTCCATGAAGATATGGTTTACATGGTTTGAAGTGGAAGATCTTGAATGGTCTACTATGGACCTCTGATCTCAACCCTAGTGAACAGCTTTGGGATGAATTGTAACGCTGACTGCATCTCCTCACCTCACCCACATCAGTACTTGACTTTACTAACACCCTTGTGGCTGATGAACATAAATCTCCACAAGCACACTCCAAATTCTAGTGGAACATTTTCTCAGAAGAGTGGAGTTTATTGTAAGAGCAAATTGGGACTAAATATGTAATGTGATACTCAAAAAGCACATACCATACTTATGACCAGGTGTCCGCAAACGTTTGGCAATATAGTGTATTTAGTACTGTTTACTCCATTTGAGATATTTGTAGTGTACAGTAACTCCACCCAGATTGTATCGGCTGTCTTTTAAGTCTTGTTGATATTTCTACATCTGGCACTGGTACATCCAGCTGTCTTTAGGAGCTTACATATAAATAAATATATAAATATAATCATGGTAATAAATAATGTCCAGATGCTGTGAAGCTGCTTTGGAAAAGGTAAAGTTGGAGGTAGTGGTGGATCCAGGGCATATCCCAGGATGTGGGAAGGACATCAGTCAGGGTGAGCATACACACATTTATACCCTGATTCACACCTAGGGGGAATTTAGAGTAGGTCAAAGGCAGACTAGAGGAAACCAAAATGTATATGGAGAGAACATACAAAACTACATACAGACCTGAACCAGGGACTGGAGGTTTAAAGTGGGAGTTCTATATGCTTCTCAACATCCGTGAATTTAAAGTACTTTTTTACTGAGGCTTGAGATAGGTTGTAAAGATATCATCTGAATAAGTCTTGTAGATACAGTGAAAAACTAAAGAGACAAGTGCTGGACATAAACCACATTTTGGCTCATCAACTCCATTTGGCCTGAAGGAATAATTGTGCACTTCTCATTTTTGGATTCCCAATCAGTTGTAAGTCATGTTGAATAAAAGCATCTGTCGAAGTGAATACATGTAATGTAAGCACAAGTTTCCTCCCAGATAGTAACAGAGTGATGGCATGGAAGAACAGGGATGAACTCATTCGGATCTCGCTGCCAAAATACAAATACAGTCATGAATGAGACGTTATCTCTGACTCTTTATAGCCCAGAACCGACATTTGCAACACTTTTAGTAAAAGGTTTAATCCATTTGTTAGAACATTTCCTTAGCAAGAGTTCTTTACAACTCAGTAAATCATTACCATTACATTTTGTTTGTTTCCTGAAAAAGTCTAATTTCAGCAGTCTTTTAAGATTGGTACTTGTCACATTAACTTTAACTTGTCCATTAACATTTTCCTTTGGTTTTACTATTGCCACTAATGATTTTAGTTAAGAACTATTGACCCTGCAGGAACGTCTATAGGTAACATATGTAACCCCGGTTTCCCAAGAGAACGAGCATCAACAAAACTTAAAACCACGTGTGTAATCTGTTTAATGGAAAAGCACGACGTCACCAGCAGGGTGACGTTACGACCAGGAAGTTATAAAAGCACATGCTGTGGAGACAGCTTTAGCTTCTAAAATAAAGGTTTACAGGGATTCAGGGAGTATGGCACCGAGATGCAGAGTCTCGTTCCCTCTTGGAATCAGGGTTGCTTGTCCACAGGAAGACCCCTCATATACGGATCATAGCAGACAAACAGCTGGTCCGACTTCCTCCACAGGGCAGTCTTGTGGACATATTAAATTTCTCTTGAAAGGGAGAAGGATAGAATGCTTGGAGCTGACTGATCATGGGACCCAACTGTCTTTAGAGAAAAGATGGCATGAAGGCACTCTAGGTCGCACCTGAGGCCTCAGCCTCTGGGTACCGCAGATGAAAGGTGGCACTAACTTGTTTCTCCCTAGCGACTGCTCAGCAAGAGGAGCATGATATGCCGCAATAGCAGACAAGTAAATCTTTAGATTGGAAGGAGACAACCCTTTGGCGAACTCTTCCTTAAGAAATTCCAGCACTGGCAGTTAGCTGGGTCTAACTAATGGTTCTCATACATTGTGGTATACGACCTCCTCATGGAGGGAGCTCTGGACTGGAGAATAGTCTCTAAAACTTCGGCTGAGTAAGAAGAAGCTAAAAGCTGTGCCCCCTCAGGGGCCACAGCCACAGCCTCCACGACTCACCCACGACGTGGGTGAAATAAAGTGCCCCCTGCCTGAGAGAAAAGATCCCGCCTAAGAGAAATCTCCGAGAGGCGAACCTTTTCCAAAACTTTTGGGAGCAGCGCAACGGTGGGAAAAAAAGAGTATAGGCCCAGCCGTCACCATGGTGTCCAGTCCGAGAGGAGCTGGGTGAGTGAGGGAAAACCAGAGGGTCACGGTCCAAGGTCTCTCAAGTCACAAACAGTGAGAGCAGCTTCCCTTAGACCCTCAGCAGGATCTGTTGTGTCAGCTTGTAAAGAAGGCAAGAGCGCAGACCCCCCTGATCAGTTCCTGAATTTACTAACACACTTGTGGCTGAATGAGCACAAATCTCAACAAGTCCGCCTTGCAAATGTCCTTTTAAGTTATGAGGTATAAGCAAGTAACATGGTACCGCAAATGGCAGGTGTGCAAACAGCATTAATGATGCATAGTACAGTTTTTTCTTCCCTGAAAGCATGTTCTCAAACAGAAAAAAAAACAGACCTCTTCAGGTTTATATTGTTCGTATTTTGATAAAACCAGACGGCTCAGCTTTTCCTAAAGCTATGACACGGCTGACGACTTCACTTACGATCTTCTGCTGTTGACAAGCCAGCATGACCCACGACGCATTACAGATGCTGAATTCTTCCCAACTTACTCACTCGGTTCATAAATTGTGCTCCACTACTCGAGGAATGCAGTCAGTCACTGCAGTCAGCCTCAGAACATCGTTTAGATAAAAAAAAACATTTTTCGTCATGGGAAAAAGAGGTTTGATTGTGTCAGCTGAATTTATCTGACTGTTCTACATCCTGTGGATCATGGATATCCATGACAGTACTGTAAGCCTTAATTTTATTAGTTGCTAATAACTCATGCTTGGGCATGTCCTCTGTGCTCTAAATGTTTATTTTTGTTTAAAAGGGAGCCTTTTTCTTCTTAACCCATATTTAGTCCATTATTCTTTGAGCTTGGTGTCTTTATTTCAGGTTTTGTATTTGTGTGGTTGTTTAATAGCACATATTACAATGCAGGATTCAGGGCCAATTCTAGTCTCTTTGGCACCCTGGGCGAAATTCCTATTGTCATCACCCCATGGTTTCACCCTCCCACTATACAAATTATTTGCAACCTTCTATAATAAAGGTTAAACACATTTGATAATCCTTGCAAAAATTGGCTAAATTCAGTATATAGACATATAATGTAGTATATTAAACTTCAGCAGAGAAAAAACAACAACAATTAAATAATTCAAATGCAAAAAACATTCATGTTCTGGTAAACAACTACAAGGATTTAGACCTCAGACCTCAGATATTCGCAAGTAATCATGATATATAAGAATACCAAAATAACGAAACATACTACTACTACTAAGTAATAACAATAATACTAATACTACTACTACTAATAATAATCTTTGTTGGATGGGGTGAGGGCAGGCCAGGGGGTGCTCACTGGTCCCCCCAGCTGATTTCACCCTAGGCAACTGCCTAGTATGCCTATGCCTGGAAAAGTTGCTGGTAGGATGTAAACCCCAAAAGTTCTTCTATGAACGAGTGTCCATTCATTCATTCATTCATTCATTAATACATTCATCCATCCACCCATCCACCCATTATTCATTTTAATACCAATTAGTCAAATGAGGACAAGCTTTCCAATACAAAGTCCAGCCACATTCCCTATGGTGTTTATAGAGTGACAGTTTATTAGGAACAGCCATATGCCTGTTCATTCATTCTGAACATCACTACAGTATAGTTTTTTTTTCCCGACATGGAATTTTTTCAGCAGATTTTGATTATTGGCTTATTGTCATGTTATGTTTCTAATAAAATTTGATAACGGACTGTGTTATTAGATTTGTTTTCTCAGTTTCTTCTTGCATAAAAAATGTGTGATCAAGGTGCAGGATAAGAGTTTTAGTTAACTCCAGAAATGAAAATGTGTAGAAAATGTCATTAGCACAGTAAACCCTGAGGAGGAGAGCAGAAGACCACAACGAATACCAATCCTCTAAAGCTCTATTTAATACATTACAGCTTTGCCGCGTCCCTTTTTGAATTTCTTGTAAAATTTGAGATTTTTTTTAGTTATAACTTTTCGACCACGTCCTTTTCAGACCCTTCATGCGCTCCCACAGATGAACATCAAACAAACTTCTCTTCCCTCAGACCCCAATCGTGCCTGACGAAATTGTACCCCGAAGAGGAGGAGAGGAGCGAGATATAGGAGGGAGGAGTGGAAAAGGGAGAAAGAGGAGGAGAAGAAGGAGGAGGAGGTCGAGCGCCGGTCCGCAACAGCAGCAACAGCAGCCGCAGATGTTCAGACTCAGAGCGCAACAGGCGCGCGACCAGACACACACAGACACACACACACACACAGACACACACACACACACATACAGACATGCGCACGTACTGCAAACTTTCTGTCATAGGAACGAAATGAGGAGTTCGCTTCCGTAACCAGAAAAGAGTTATTTTATTTATTTTTGTATTTGTGGGACATCTCGTGATCCAAAACTTTTTTTTTCAACACTAATCGGATTATAAAGCCAGTATGTGGACTTTGACTGAAGGAGGACAGAAGCGGATGAGCCCCCGGTGGTGCGTGAGCGTGCTGGTGTCCGGGCTCGTGTGCGCGTGGTTCCTGCTGAAGCCGTCGCACTGCTATAATCTGGACGTGAAGAACTCGGTGCAGTTTGGAGGACCAAATGCATCTTTATTCGGCTACTCGGTTCTGCTCCATAAACACCAGCAGAGCGCGTGGTGAGTGCGGACTAACTTCATGATCAGACTTCTGACACTGACACTTTTATAGACTCCATGTGGGAAGGTGGTATCTATCTATCTATCTATCTATCTATCTATCTATCTATCTATCTATCTATCTATCTATCTATCTATCTATCTGTCTCTCTGTCTCTCTGTCTCTCTGTCTGTCTGTCTGTCTACTTTCTTATTATGGATGGGGCATGACTATCTATCTATCTATCTATCTATCTATCTATCTATCTATCTATCTATCTATCTATCTGTCTGTCTGTCTGTCTGTCTGTCTGTCTGTCTGTCTGTCTGTCTGTCTGTCTGTCTGTCTGACTACTTACTAACTTCATGATCAGACTTCTGACACTGACTTTTATAGACTCCATGTGGGAAGGTGCTATCTATCTATCTATCTATCTATCTATCTATCTATCTATCTATCTATCTATCTATCTGTCTGTCTGTCTGTCTGTCTGTCTGTCTGTCTGTCTGTCTGTCTGTCTGTCTGTCTGTCTGTCTGTTTCTTATTATGAATGGGGCATGACTATTAATAGAGTATAACTGGATTATGCTTCTCCACACAGTTTAAAAAATAGAGATTTATGGTGTATACTTTATTGAACATTGTCTTATTGCTTAATAAATGTGCAGGTAGAGAATCCAGTCACATTACTAACTTTAAACATTCCAACACCTTACTTTATGGTGATTCATACATTTTTATTTTATTTTTTCCATTACAATTTTTAACTCAAACCCCTTAAACAAAACCCCTGTTTCTTGCACCCTTTTCTATCTTTTATCATTTGCTGTATGTTTGGTGTGTATATGTATAAGAGTAAAATGAATAGTCTCTATACTCATGCAGCAGATATCTGTATAACATTTACTAAGGATCGATTGTGCAACAATTTGTGTGCGTGTGTTTGATTAACACGCGTGGCCTGGATTGCTGTGTCATTTTAGGTTGATTGTTGGAGCGCCAGTTGCTGACTCAACATTTTACTCAACCGTTCAAAAACCTGGTGTCATTTACAAGTGCGACGTTTCTAATAAGAAGTGTGAGCAGCTCCAAACTGGTACGTGATCTTTCCCAAGCTTCACAAAGTAATCTTTTTCCCTGTGTATTTATTTATTTTTTTCAAATATAACAACTAACTTGCTAGTTTATTTGGTGTTAGTTATGGGTATTGTGTTTAGCAATAATCACCATTTCAAAAATGATTTTACACAAACAGAAAACATGAGGAAAGAACCTTAAGAGGAACTGAGATTCACATATGAGCACCCATCTCTTATTTGTATAATGGGTATCACAATTGGTCCTATATTCACTCCTCGTTTTCTCATCATATGCTGTAGACACGGTATATTTCCAACAGAGGTCTTTTGTCATTCATGCTTTCTTGCTCAATGTCTAGACGGCAAATCTCTGGAGGTCTGAACGTCTCCGTTCAATCAAATTCACATACCATAGGTTTGGAAATTAGTCGCCACTTCTTCCTCTTGTGTACATACTGAACAAATGATCCATGAGTGAAGTGGGATCGTGGAGAGGGCTGGTCACATTTCTCTTCCTGTTATTATGAAGCATAACTAACTCGCTTTTCCCAAATAAGGGAAATGAGCCTGCCATTGTTTTAGGTCAGACAGGAGCTGGACAGGAAGTTCAAAACATCCTCAGTCCATCAGGATTTGCCCCCCGCAAACTTTTACAGAAGAACTAGGACCAGACAGGATTCTTTACAATGGCTGTATGTGAATGAGACCCAGCTTCTATTGAGAACAAATGAATGATTTATACTATTTTCTGCATGGAAAAGCATGATGTCAGTCAGACTGTCTAGCACATGTCCAACATAGAGATCATGATCACTTGTGACTTAACTTCTGCTATCAGTAGTATCACATGGATAAAAAACAGTGCTCCAGAAAAGAACTTTTCATCCTGGATAATCTCACAAGGATCCTGTGGATTTATACCTTGGAGCTTTTGCTGTAATCATAAAGTGCCAGTTTATTCCAATATACTTAATTTGTTCATAGTCAACTCCCTGAATGTTTTCTCTTGCGCTATACTGTGATCAAGTACTAATACACATGCAACATTAGTAAAGGTCAGGTTGTGTGAACGTCTGTGAGACAAGCGAGTTTTTTGGTTTTACTGACGATTTTAAAGCGTGAGAAACATTTGCTAAAAAAATACAAAGAAATCCAAATATAGCGAAATTACCTGTGCCGAGTTCACTTCCTGTTTTCTTCACAACCTCCATTCTGCATCACGTCATACTATTTACTGCAAACTCTTGAAACATCTCAGCGAAATAAACTTGGATGTAAGCTTTGGGCAGATAGAAGAACCTTAAAAGGAACAACAAACTAAAGAAAAAACCTGGTGTGAAATATTGAAATGAATCACTTTATCCCACAAGATTCTTACTGTCAGATCAATACTTTACCTCAACTTTACCATTGTTGTTTCTCATGTGTTTGATTGAATCTTGTTGGTGTTTTATTATATCTGATCTGCAAATTGGTATTTCCCCTGCAACAATTTTCTGTGTTATTGGCAGGATGCCATGTCTGTCATACTTTTTGAAATAATTTGAGCATTTATTGAAAGTTTTATCTCAATAATACAGAGGATGCATGAAATGAGGTGTAAAAGGGATCAGGTTATTAGTCTAAAGGTAAAATGTTCACGATATGTTGATTAATGATGCCTTACATGTTGCAAGATCAAATTTGATTACAAAAAATTTTTTTTTTTTCATTTTGAAATACAAGATTGCTGATGTTGCATAACAGCTAGCGCATCTGTATGACATTGAGTAGTGACTAGCTGCAATCGGATATTAGTAAGCTAGCTAGGACATATGTTTTAGAGAACACTAGAAAGAGAAACTGCTAATCATGCTACATTTTTACACGTTTTCTTTGTTTTTTGTGATGTGTTTTGAAATAGCAAATAGCTGGTAATAAATTAACACAAAAATCGACAATTTAGTTCAGTTAGCAAGTGCGGAAAGTATATATTGTCTATATTAGTTTATTTCTTTATTAAAATGAAAGTTTATTAAAGTAAATATATTCAAATATATTAACATATTTTCTGAACATACAGTATCTCACAAAAGTGAGTACACCCCTCACAATTCAGCATGGTCCTGTCAAGTAGACAAAAATATGAACATGATGAATAAGACATGTGGCTTTGCCTGGTTAAAGGACTTACAGCTGTTATTACTTAGGATGTACTCACTTTTGTTGTCAGCTATTAAGGCAATAATGGCTGTATGTTGAGTTATAATCAGAGGACAGTAAATCTGTACTGATCTTTTCTGTAGTTTTGTCCCCTGAGAAGATATACCAAAATGGTTGCTGAAATGTGAGGGGTGTACTCACTTTTGTGAGATTCTGTATATTCTAGATGTCAGAAAGTGTTCCTCAAAATGGGGGATGGGATTGTTATCATTTTGTCACAACTACACATGATCACAATAAATATTGTGTGGTGAAGTCTAAACTGAGGTCTGATGATCAGGGCACTAAACAGTGCTGTAGATGAGAAAATGTTTTCAGAAAGATGATCAATTCAGGTTTTTTAGAATAGCATTCAAAGAATTGATTTACAGGAATCGAAATCCATTTTGAGCAAGTTAGAGGAAACACTAGCTACTTGAGAATCCTCTCAAACCTTTAGAGAAATGTTTTGTCTTTTGAAGAACAAGTAACTAGGAAGGTAGGAAGCTTATTAACGTCCTTATAGAAGGTTTCTTTTATTTTAACCCAAATGCATGACAAATTTAGCAACTTTCGTTCATTAAGCTTATTTTACAGAGGTAAAAGGTAATGTATGACTCAGCTAGTCAGTTATCTTAACTAATGATGCTATAAGACAGATATAACACATGCTGTACCATCAATAAAGCAATGAAATAAAACTTTAAATATATTTAAAAAACATATTGTTGGTGGGAAACCTTTAAAATTATTATTCAACCTTCTTTGTTTGGCAATATTTTTAATGTTCATACATACATAACAGTATAAATTACAGTATGGATATACATCCAAATGGAGGCCACTATTGTGTCTCGTCTGTATACAAAGGTGTCTTAAGCAATACTGTACTGCATAGAAATTTTTGGTTGTAACACATAAATGATTGGATCTTGTACAGGTGTGGAGCGGTGTGGAAAAACCTGCCAGGCTGAAAGCGATAACCAGTGGCTTGGAGTCAGCCTTTCCCGAAGACCATCAAATGGTGATGTACTGGTATGACTCCCAGTTCTCTTTTACTATTCATTAAAAAATAAGTATATAAGCTACTAAATTATATGAGGAAACTTGGATGTTGGATATGAAATTCACTAATCTTTCCTTGCAAACATTAAAATAAGTATATTTATCACTACCTTTTCTGTGAGTTTCAAAAAACAATGGTTCTCGAAGTGGGGGCCTGGATTTAGAGATTATTTTAACATTATAAACATTATTATATTGATGTACTAAGTTGTTATAGTTGGTAGATTGGGAAACGTGTTTTGAAAAGATTATATAATGACAGAAGAAGAAGTCAAGATGCTATAATAGTATAATATATTTTTATGAGAAGTTCCATATTTAGCATGCTCACATCTGGTCAGGGTATACAATACTAGCTTTTGAAAGAGAGAAAATGTCCATAAAAGTACAGAAGAGCCTCACTAAACCAGTCCAAATAATCTCTGAACATTAACCATCACTTATCAGTTTATAATTCTTCACAAGTATACACACACTTACAACTGACCCCATTAATCAAACGCTGGCATTTCTAGCATGCGTTTGCAATCGTTTGCTTCTAGATGCGAACATGAGACAGGATGAGTTGTGTGCTGATTATCATCTCATCTGACAGTCATGCTGTGAGATTGGAGAAGTCAGCGCTGAGCCGAGTCTGCAGCTCGTTATATATATAGCACAAAAGCGTACTTGTCTTGGGTAAGCCCCTTAACACTGGTTCCAATTTCAGGCATGTGGACATCGCTGGAAGAACGTCTTCTTCTCGCAAAAAGACAATCAAAACAAGCTGCCTCACGGCGTGTGCTTCCAGTTCAACTCTGATTTTAGCAGCACAACCCACTATATCCCCTGCTACAGAGGTACTCGTATTTAACGTCCGCCACGCCAGTGTGCCTTTCAGGCATTGTATATAATGAATGAACAGAGGAGACAGTGTTCAGCAGTTAGTGGAAAGACATCATGGCTAAATGGCTGTTTGTCTGTGTCTGTGTCTGTGTGTGTGTGTGTGTGTGTGTGTGTGTGTGTGTGTGTGTGTGTCTGTGTGTGTGTCTGTGTGTGTGCAGATCATCAGAGAAAGTTCGGTGAAGACTATGGATCCTGCCAAGCTGGAATTTCAAATTTCCTAACTGAGGTACGATTCACGTGTTACTCACCTGTTTTACCAGATCAGACACGTGTTACCTAAAGCTAGCTCTGTTTCATGTAGTATAGTGGCTTAAAATAATTTGTATTCACAAAGCAATGGGAGCCAATTATAAACATTTCACAATAAAGACTATATCAGTTATAGCTAGCAAGGAGGTGTGCTGGTATAGAAGAACAATCATTTTCCCTTTACAAACACTTTTCACATTGCTTTTAACTCTCTTAAACTATAGCAATTTGAACAGCAATTTAGCAACTAATTATTTTCCAAAACTGCTGTATTATAAATAAACTCATCAAACCATTTATTCAATATATTTTAGCATAACATCATGTGTTGAAGTTGGTGTTATTATGGTTTGTTTTGTAGGATCTGATGATAATGGGAGCTCCTGGTAGCTCTTACTGGACTGGCTCTGTTCTAGTCTACAACATGACTAGTAAAGTCTTTGCAGCCTATGTGGATGATGAAAACACAGTGCTCTATGGAAGCTACCTTGGTAAGACAGGAAATTCATTGCTTTGTTACTTTCTTCTTCTAAAGAAACTCTTCTCTGAGGTTAGGGCTTGGTCTGTACTTGTCAAAATATAAAAGAATGGCAGGGGGTGAAGGTAAATTCGTCAAAATCAGGGTGGAGGTCAGGGCAGGACTGAAAAGAAGAATACACAAAACCAGAACTGAAAGTTGGGAAGCAACGAAAAAAAAACAATAAATAAATAAATTGACAACAGAAATCAATGACCATATATCAAAAGGGTCCATGTGTGGCAGTTTAATTCTGGCAAATACATTAAATATATGAAAAAAGGTTAAACGCAGGAGACTCGAACATCTAATGCATGTAATGGAAATGCTACTGCTCAGGGGTTTTTCTTTGTGGAAAGAGTTTTTCAAAGATTCTTTAAATTGCTTTTAGTGGTTAACACATTCAGGTTTTATCTTACAAGCTTTTCCATTTTCACACAGAAACATTTTTTAAGTCCAGGTGTGAAAGAATAATGCTTGAGGTTTTTTATATCTGTTGTGGTGGTCAAATAAAAAAAAGACTCATGCCTTACATGGCAGGTAATGAGGGTCTACAGAGGCTACAAAGATCAAATCCCTGCCACACCAAGCTGCCACCCCTAGGCCCTTGAGCAAGGCCCTTAACCCCATGACTGCTCAGTTGTATAAATAAGATAAATATAAGTCGCTCTAAATGTTCCCCACCCTCTTTTATGTTATATGTAGCCAGCTAGAAAATTTTATTATTGCAAATATATGAGTAAACAGGATGAAAATTAATATATTTGTTATATTGTTCATTTTTAAATTATTTGTATTTATAAATGTAAAGCTTTCACAATGTATGTAATGCATTTGATTAAATGTAAAAAAAATAAAATTAACAGCCTCTGATCTAAAAATAACATACAGTCATGAGAAAAAGAAATTACACTGTTTTTCAATTTGATGTTTTTATTTATCAAGGGCTGAATAAAGATTGTCATTAGCAGCCAGGTTTCATTAATGAAATGCACAAAATTATCAAAATTGCCTTTATAAAATCCAAACTGTTGGTACTTTAGTGTTCAGAGTATTTAAGGATAATATCTAGACCATGCTAAGAAGAACTGCCATGAGCCACGATCATAGAAAATCAATTGTTGCTGATTGGGGCTTGATTTCATATTGAAATCTGTTGCATTGTTGTCGTTATGTTGCTATCATCTGAGGTAAAATGTTTCAAGGAGTCGTTAAAGACGGCCCGACTGTTATTTAGAACTTAAAGAAACAAGGTAGATCTTAAATACTGGTTATAAAAAAGCGTCTATAGGTGTTATTTTCTTAATATTTGTATATCATTGTCTGTTGCAGACCATACTGTGGTCTCGGGTATAACAGTTTGCGAGCAATCAGCTCAGTTATAATGTTAGTCAGTCACTAATAAACTTTCTTGGTTGCTGAGTTTATAAGTGAAAACCGAAGCGTAATAAAAAGTCAGTACTGTATAGATGTGTATAAGTGTATACATAGGATTTGTTTTGCATTGCAGTTGGGTCCTTTTTGGTCCCAGTGTTTGAGAGAAAGCAGAAATATGTCTTATATTATATTTAATTTGTTTTAACATGTATTGTAAATAAATATCTAAACAATAATTATAAACCTAAATGAGGTTAATTGTTGATTTATATCTATTCCATTATTAAATAAATTTGAATTCAAACCTTTTGTCGAAATGTTCACAACCACGAAAGCTAGCAATATAATCGCATTTTTGTTTTTGTTCACAGTGTAATGATCTATATGTTAAATAAAACCAGTGTTTGATTCTTTGTTTTCTTCTCTTCAGGTTACTCTGTAAGTGCTGGACACTTTCTTTACCCAAACAGTATGGAGATCGTAGGTGGTGCACCCCAACATGCCCAGACTGGCAAAGTAAATAAATATGAATATTTCTAACTATATATATATGGATGTCCTAATTTTACCATGTACACTATATATACCAATGTTTGTGTGTTTTTTGAGCATTTTTACACTCAAGTACATAGTGGAAAGTTATTTTTGTTTAGAGGTACATTTGAGACGATAAGCTGATAATCGATAGCAGGAGCATTCTACTGAAGAACCTCATCATTTGCATATCAGTTGTACATGGCTGTGGAAAAAAAGTTTCTTTTTCTGTACATGTTTTTGTGGGTTACTTATTTTCTATCTAAGCACCAAAAAGGAAGAATGTAATGCCATGAAATATAGCAATTAGTCTTCTGCAATGAAAGAAAGAAAAAAAAATAGATTGAATTAATTTAATAAATTAATATGAATAAAATAATAAATAGAAATGTAGTAATAATAATAATAATAATAATAATAATAGTTTTAGTATTGTATAACAGTTTAACCAAATATTTGGTTTGGAGAAAGAATGGAGTAGTTTACGTTTACATTTGGTATCTGTTTATTTACATGTATTTATTTACTTGTATTTCTTTCTTTCTTTCTTTTTTTCTTTTTGCAGGCTTACATCTTCACAGTGGAAGGCAATACTCTGAAAATCCTGAATGAAACAAGTGGCTCTCAGGTGAGTAAAGATACAATAAATCGCTTTCATCTTCAACCATAAACACTTTTATATGCAGAAAAATGTTTTAAATAATCATAAATGCTATAATAATAACCCAAAATGTAGTTATTTCTGCATATTTCAAAGCACTACAAACTTTCCTTATATAGTACATAAAAATATTGATAAAAAAATACAAGATTTACATTGAACTAAAATGAATTTCATATACAATTACATTAAAACAACAATGAAAAATGTGATATATAATAGCAACGGTATAAAATTACAACTAAAGAGAGACTCAATTTACACACAATACAATTTATTAATTTAGTTACACATTTTTAATTCTTTTCAATGATGTTATGTATGTATCTATTGATTCATTCCTAGCTGGGCTCGTACTATGGCGCGAGTGTGTGTGCGGTTGACCTGAATGCTGACGGACTTTCCGATCTTCTGGTCGGGGCGCCGATGTTCAGCACCGTGAGGGAGGAGGGGCGTGTTTATGTCTACATTAACCAGGGCCGGGTGAGAACCGATACCTCTCTATCTCTTCCTGTGTTTCATCGTAGCACCAGAGCGAATTATGACAGTCCTTTAACATGGTTGCCACAATCTTTTTTTGGTTACTCTTGTTTTTCATGTTGTGGGAGTTTCTGACAGAACACCCATTCTCGAGAGGTGCAGATGTCTTTCATTTTTACTACGGGTGCCTTTTGCTATTACTAGATTTTCTGCATTGTTTTTTAAATGTCAAATCTTGAATGTGCATAAACTAAGTGTGTGTACTGAAAAGTTTCCCTGAAAACATTTTGGATTGTGATTGTGGAGATTTGTGCTCATTTAGCTACAAGAGTGTTAGTAAAATCAGAAACTGATGAGGAGGCCTGGGGTTCAGTCAGAGTTTACAATCTTTCAGTATGACTGAGCTCTACAGCACAGGGGCTAGAATTCCAATCGCACTTACATTGCATTATAGGAAGTTATATGCAGCATTATACAACACTGGTTTGCAGTTTTTTTATGTCTATGACAAATTTTGGTTTATAGGTGTAATAGTTATAGGTGTGAGTTCTTTGTACTCTGACACATGCGATTGTAGATGTTAAATGTACTCGTTGACTTAGCATGGAAAGTACTGCGGCATGTGTGGTTCAGTGTAGGCTTTTGGTGACTAAATGGAAGGTTGGGGGTTCAAGCCTCTGTATTGTCAAGCTGCCACTTCTGGGCTCCTTCAGCAAGGCCCTTAACCCTCTGTGCTCCAGGGGTGATGTATCATGGCTGATCTTGTGCCCTGACCCCAACTTTCTAACATCTTCAGAATTTGCGAAAAAAAAAAAATAATAATTCACTGTGCTGTAAAGTACAAAAGCCCCTTTTCTTTCCGTTTGTGTATGTGTGCATCCAAACGAGGGTCTGAAACTCTGGTGTGGTGATGTTCTAACTTGACATCTACTTCAGCTAATTGTTTTATGATTAATTAAATCTGTAGCGTTTAATCAGATGAAGAGTATAGGCTACCTCTTGACAGAATAATATAGCTTCTTATTTATCGGCTACATTTTTGCTTAGCGTTTCACCCACATCCAGACTTGCTGCCTGCTTTGATCTCGGCATTCAAGGTCGTACTGACAGAGCAGCCATCCCACTTCCCAGGCTCTGAGTTAAATATTAAGCACCGCTGACACTTGTTTGGCCTACACAACTCTCAAAAATCAAGTGTACACAATTTTACCTTAAATTGACCTGATCAATTCTATTCTATTCAGTTTAATTTAATTTAATTTATATAGCGCTTTCAACACTGGACATTTACTGAATGTAAGAATTATAGAACAAAGTTCACTTATATTTATCCCCAATGAGCAAGCCTGGGCAAGGAAAAACTCCTTGGATGGGATGAGGAAGAAACTTTGTGAGGAACCCATTGTCAAATTCTGTGTCACCAAGACTATTATAAATCATTTCTACAGTCTTCTACAGTCCGTTACAGCTGTGTAACCAGGAGCTCCTGAGCAACTCATAAATGAGCTCAACATCTGAGATCAGTATAGATACAAAACCAACTCCTCCATGCCAGAGGCTGTAAATATTTAATAAATGAGAAACAGCATATGTAGAATGTTATTTTTGGTATTGATTAAGAGGTTGTTTATCCTCAAAGTCCAATGTCTGAAATCTTCATGAAGTGTGATCCAGCTGGAACCGGTGCATCTCTAGATTTCTCGTGGGGTCAACATCTTTTGATCAGCATTGACATCTTCAGTTTATCGATAGCAAATAATAGACGCAGATTCTACCCAGATATCTTTCTCAGACCACATCTAGATTCTCAGCTGTGACTCAAGATGCAGCGTGATTTACAGTCATGCATAAATAAGAGCGAATCTTAACCGAAATGTTATATTTCAAGAGCCATTATCAATGGAGTATATACTGGCCCGCCTCCTGAAATGAATCCTCCCGACTGTATGTGTGGTGGTCTCGATTCACTGCCGTGGACAAAAACGGAAACTTAAAATTAGCTTTGCTAAAATTCCTTCAAGCCCTACGTCCAAAAATCTAAAGGTGAAGTTGTGAAAGAAATCTGGAATTAATACAGATACAGATTGAATTGTAAACTTGTAACTTAAATATGTAAATAGTTCCTGATTTGGGGTTAAAGCAGACATCTGTTGCTTGTTAATTCACAAAACCAAAAAAATCAGACAATTAAGATGTCTTGTCTGATCAACTGTATGATTAGATATATTGTGGCTATTGTATTGGAACACCATATGTGGGATGCTATATGTGGTCCTCAATCTAGTGTTTTTGCTAATGTGAATGGCTAAACAAATTGAAACCACGTTAACCACACTAGTCTTTAACCTCATCTGGAGTTAGAAATGTCTTTTTTTCACAGAGAGACATTAACTAGGTCAAAGGTTTAAACATGGGAAGTATAGACCATTGGTTTTACTTCTAGTTTACTTCCACCCTATATGTCCTTATAGGACCTTTATTATCTCAAGGGCTGGTTCAACATTTTATCAGCCGAAGACTTTTTAGACGACTGTTAGGTGAAAGATCGAGTTAGGACAGACTTCACTAGCAGGCCCATAAACTACTTTCAATGGACGCAATTTATTTTTCAAAACAACAAACAATGGCCGACTTTCATCAAATGTTCATATATATGTGATATAAGGAATATGTTATCATTTAATACACGATATGGAGAAAAGTATTGGGACATCTGACTTTCCAGTCATGTGTGATTCTTACTGAAACTGTTCCCACAATGTTGGAGGCACACAATTATAAAGGATGTCATTGGATGTGGTAGAATAATTTTTTCTCTTAATCTGAGGAGTACCAAACCTGTTCCAGCATGACCTTCTATGAGCTCTGACCTCAACCCAGATGACATTTGAAATGATTTGGGTTTATATAACAGCAAATGGGGACTAATTTAACACAAAGAGTCCCTATTTGCTGTTATATTAACCCACTTTATTTCAATATTTTATATATATATATATATATATATATATATATATATATATATATATATATATATATATATATATATACATCTTTATATGGGGTTATCAAATTTCAAAAAATTGCTTGTTTCCAAAGATGAGTTTTTTTGCACCTAAAGACCAATGTGTGTGTTGACATGGTATGTTTTTTATTTCCATTCCCAGGTTAATATGAGAGAAACAGACTTCATGCTTAAGGGAAGTGATTCGTACGCAGCTCGCTTTGGAGAGACCATCACTGACCTCGGGGACATTGATGATGACGGTTATTCAGGTAACACATATAGTAACAGAAATACAGATCATCATGTTTGATTCATTTTATTGTCTGAATGTAGCTTTATTAGAGTAGACAAGAACCAAAGCAGGAGTTTCTTTCATGTATGATTTTACAGTAGTCATGACTAAAATCAAATTGTAGGTAAAAAATGTGTTTCCATTTCTTTAAAATGCTTAAAATCTTTACTAATCTGCTGTATGTCAAATAAGATCACAATTTAGAAAACTGTCAGCTTTTTGGCTTCTGTGTTTGGTTCACTGTACAAGTGTGTCATGGGAAATTTGATGGTATGCAATGGTAAGAAAAGTAGAAGGAGGAACAGAGATGATCTTGTGTGAAAAGATGGTCATGGCCAAGATTAGACCATGGAAAAAATTAGATAATTGCGTCATGTTTAATATTTAGCAACATTAGGAATGGCCGTTATTAAGTCACACAAGTAAGCATGAAATTTATATCATAGCCATGACTTACTAACATATGAGAATGAGATAAGTCTTGGTCATTATTTTTTAACATAAAGAAACTAGATAATTAAGTTGTAGCCGTGACTAAGCTTTAGTAACACAAAGATATAAGATAAGTTAGTTGTAGTCATGACGTAGTAACACGTGCAAACAAGATAATTATGGTCACTATTTATTAATACGGATAATAAAATTAAAGCCTTTGCCTAGTAACATGAGGAAATGAAATAATTATGCTACTAAACAAGAAAAGTCATGCTTAGTAACACAATAGATATAAGGTTACAGGTAGTCGTCGACTTACGACAATTCGACTTTACGACCACAATCGCTAGCCGCGGCGTACAACAGTGTGTACCAGCTTCTGGCATCATTTCACAATACTGTACATATAGCCTACTCTACTTACGACCAAATGTCTGTCGGTCCCAAGCGTGGACGTAAGTCGACGACTACCTGTATTATGTTGTAGCCATGACTTTGTAACTAGAGGAAATAAGACCATTACGTTGTAGCCAACATGACTTAGTAACATGAGATAATAATGTTAAAAATAAATAAACTGAAACAATGTGGTAAAGGTGAAAGCCTTCAAACGTTGCTATAAAAGTCAGTTTGAAATCTTTATGGAAAACTCTGATCATCCTCAGAATGGAAGACATGCTGTTTTTTATTAAATACTTGCGTAATTTTTCCGAAATGTGACAGCGAACTGGCTTGAGAAGAATAGAGCTGATATCACTATTTCAATCATCTGTTTTATTTTATTAATTTATTTTTTTGTGAATTATAGAACAGAGATGGTATTTGTTGGGGGTTCCCATGCAGTAGGGATATCAGAAGAAAGGCTTTGTATTTTCACCTAATGCAGAAATTCAGTTCTTTATTTTGGTGTTAAAGAATAAGACAATGAAACTATTTATTATGTTTGAAGACATTTAAGAAGCCTCAGATATTTTCTCACAATGATACCGATAAACCGATGGTTTTCACACCATGACTGAAGTTTTCTTCAGTGTGGATAAAGCGGTTCAGGGTGTGGTGAAGTGAGAACAGTGTGGTTTGGAAATGGTTGAGATCAGAACAGAACATTTCAGATCAGCACTCAAGCATGGCACTTTCGCCATGTTTATCTTATTCCTCTTTTTCCGCTTATTCTATATTTTTTACGTTTCTTATTTTGTGTTAAAAAAAATTTTGGGAGACGTTGTATATTTTTATGCTTTTTATATCAAAAAAACATTATTCCATTAAATTTTTAGTGAAGATTTGGACTAATTTTACCTCCTGTGTACTGATATAGAGCTTGTGTGGGTTTTACGCATTCCACTGTCTTTGACTTTCAATTCTTTTATATGAAGAAATCCCTAGTAATTCATAAATTTAAATGTGGTTTGTGGCTTTTTTTAAAATTCAATGTATTTTTTTCAATTTTATTTAATTTTTTAACAATGGACAAGCAGCTTTTCAGAATTGTAGACAACGTGGCTAAAAGAAGTACTTTAACTGAGAAATAAATGAATAATTTCTCCAAATTACAATGAAATAGAATACCAAGGTGAAATGACTGAGCCATGAAAAGAATTAGAATAATTCAATAAAACAATAAAATGAACAGGTAAATGGTCTTTTGTTGTATTTAAGTCTGCGCCATTTGTGTGAGCTTTTCAAGAAAGGGTCAGTTTAACCATGCTGTAACTCTTAAGCAGAGAATTTGGTGGTCAGTTCTGTTGTTCATTGCTTTCCAATGTTGATTATGTTTCAGACGTGGCCATCGGAGCACCACAGGAGGAAGAGCTGCGTGGAGCTATTTATATCTACAATGGTAGAAAGAGTGGTATAACGCCAAGATTTTCACAAGTATGTCAACAGCCTGCTGTTTACACTCACACTGTTTATTGGGAGGTGGGGCATTTCATTACGTTTCCTCTCCTCAATCGTTTCTTCTGTCACATGCCAAATGGCCACGATGCTTGAATCTGTAACAACCATCCGAATTTCGCATTTCTGTTTTGCAGTCAGGTTCGAAGGTTTGTATGCACTACCAGGATTTGTTAATAGTTCATCAGTGCATCAAACACAAACATACTGTAGCTTTGTTTACCCACAGAAGCTAAACTCGATGGAGCAAATAAGTATAGTAATGTTTGCTTATAATTCTACCAGATATCAAGATAGTGACATGCCAATGAAACAGTGAAACAGTATATATTAAATGTAAAAATATGGAGTTTAGAATTCTAACGATACCAGTCACCCATTTCCAGATGTTCAAGTGAGCAAAAATTGGGTGTGTCGTCTGGGAAGGAGGGACTTATTTTTATTTTTGTCGATCACAACGAAACAAGTGTAATGGGTGTGTAAGGGGGCATATGGTGCTTTCCTTCTAATATGTTACATTGCGAAGCGATGTTATTGGCTGGCTTTAGTTGTCTCAGAGGAGGAATATCAGATATTATAAAATAAAGGAATATAATATTTAGTAGCTGTGATGTGATTATGATCAAACTCTTGATGTCACCCAAATGAGGATGGGTTTCCCTCTTGAGTCTTCCTCTCAAAGTTTCTTCCTCATAACATCTAAGGGAGTTTTTCCTTGCCACAGTCACCACGGCTGCTCATCAGGGATTAATACACACCATTCACCTTAACTGTTGATTTCTGTAAAGCTGCTTTGAGACAATGTCTGTTGTGAAAAGCGCTAGAAATAAACTTGACTTGACTTGACTTGATTTTAAACCTAGCCCATGGAGCTGGGACAGTCTGAAACCAAATTAAAGAGAAAACGGTGAAAAAAAAAAGATTGAACAAAATTATTTAATAAAGAAAAAAATGTATTTGTCATTATGGTTAAGTTTTCTGTGAGGACATGTTAATTAAGATTTTATGAGGAGTCTCCAGAATGGGAACTTTGTAAAAATCATAGAAAAAGCCAAGTTCAAATGAACGTGAAGGAATGGCTGTTAATAATGGTTATACTGTGAGTGGTAGGGTTTTATATGCAACATTAAATGTAATTATAAACTGATATTAAATTGTGTTTTTATAATGGTATATAATGGTATAAAAAAGTAAATCACTTCCGGACTGATTGCACATCATGTATGGTATATCTAGTGAAATGCCTTAAAGTTACTTAATGTGTGTATGTGTGTGTGTTTCTTTTTTGTCCCATAGAGAATAACAGGCTCAGTCCTTGGATATAGCCTCAGAATGTTTGGACAGTCCGTTTCCGGAGGTGTCGATGTAGATGGAAACGGTTACCCCGGTAACGCATTTCCTCTATTACTACATATCATTTGTCTCTTTCAGAACAGATGCAAATAGAAGTAGCTCAGGTAACACAAGCAGGCAGTCATAGTGTGTGTAGACAGTGTGCAATGATAGCTGCTCAGGTGTAGAAAATTGTCTCAGAGTGTTTGTAAAGGAATCTGAGGACTCCAGAGGTTAATGAATAAAAAAAGGGCTGTAAGATATTTTGGCTATTGAGTAATTGCAGTTAAAAATGACACCTACACATTTTGTAAAGCAAAGAGATGTCAAATGATCATCCAGTGACACTGGGACATATTAAAAAGTGACAATTCTCTCAGAAATGACCCAACCCTTAGTGTGAAAAGTATTCTCTGTCATAGAAGGTTAGGGAGCAAATCAGACAACCACAATGTAACCCCTAATGAAAGAAGACCTCAAGTGTGGTAACCTAAATCATTGAAGTGGTATGAACACCAAATTCACTTCAGTAATACTGTATAAACAAAGCAAACTAGTCATTTTAATAGCAATGCTTTGTTTGTGGTTTGCAGGAGTGTCCTTGTGGTTGTTTTTGTTGTAGGGGGAATAAAGCGCAACCTAAAAGCAAAGTTACTCGAACCTAACCATACCACAGTAGTTGAACTGGAAACCCGCAAAACCCCATGGCTCGGTATTGCAATGAGGTAGATGTGATGTTGTCTAGCAAAGGCCATTTAGCAAACTCTGTAAAAGGTGGGGTGATTGAAGTAACTCATTAAAAACAATTCTCTTCCCTGGTTTAAAAAGGGATTTAGACTTCTTTTTTGTAATAGACTCCTAACAATCAACAAAACAAGTTTCATATATACCGACTAGGCATAACTTTATGTACGCAAATCAGGCATAACATTATGAGGACCTGCCCAACATTGCGCTGGTCCCCCTTTTGCTGCCGAAACAGTCCTGATCCGTCGAGCATAAACAGCATGAACTTCTTCAGCAATTTAGGCTACAGGAGCTGTTGGATTAGACGACACGGGCGTGCCTTCGCGCCTCACGTGCATCAATGACCACTGCAAACTGGCAATAGCCCACAAGAGCTGCAGTTTTGGAGACATTCTGAACCAGTCGTCGAGCCGTCACAATTTGTCAAACTCGCTTAAATCCTTACGCTTGCCCATTTTTCCTGCTTCTAACACGTCAACTTTGGGGACAAAATGTTCAGTTGCTGCCAAATAAATCCTATTGTCACTTCACCCCTCACAATGGTATAATGTCATAATAGTTGCCTGGTTGTTGTATTTTTCTCAATTTCTTTATAGCTTCAAATGTGATTGGATTTCAAAATTATTTCTTATCTTTTCATCCTAACAGACGTAGCAGTGGGAGCTTTTCTGTCTGACGCTGCAATTGTGATCCGGTAAGAGCATTACAAACATTAGCATCAATTCCGAAATGTCTTTTAAATAATTATCCATTGCATAATATTATTTAATGTATTATTATTATTATTATTTTATCTCCAGCTTCTCAACAAAAAAATTACGTTTCAAATGATAATAATGCACATGGGCATTTCGAGCACAAAGTGTGAACTGTTACTCACCTACAGTTGTCACACTGTATGAACTGTACAGCTGATCTCATCTATTGTCGTCCCAGCTGCTATACCTCAATAAAATACCCACAATTGGGAATAATGGTGGTGTGTGATTGTGATGTGTGTTCTGTAGGACCCGTCCTGTGGTGACGGTGGAGGCGTCCTTGTTCCTGCCGGTCAGTGTGAATCGATCGGTGGCCTCTTGTGTCGAACATGGCCTTCCTGCTGTGTGTGTGGAGGTCAATGTGTGCTTCACAGTCCATGGAAAAGCCATACCGGGACTTATAGGTATGGAGAAGTGCTTCTTATTTCATTTAAAGTATAAAAGAGAATCGTAAAGAATGAAGGTACAATATAAAAACGTATAACCGCGTAAAAGTCAAAGGAAGTCGGTTCATATTAAGGGTTTAAGGTTGGTTTTTTTTTCAGTGTCACAAAGCAGCTTTACGTTTCCATTTATGGCATTTGGCAGATACCCTTATCCAGAGCAGCTAATTTTTTTATACATATATATATATATATATATATATATATATATATATATATATATATATATATATATATACACAAATAAGCCTTTGAGAACTCAAGGTCCCACTAGCGGCAGCATGATGGTGCTGGGATTTGAACTCATGACGTTCTGATCAGTAGTCTAACCACTGAGCACAACATTATCTCTTTATTGGAATCCAAATTTAGATTTAAGATGGGAGATGGTAGCTCAGTGGTTAAAGCATTGGACTCTGGATCAGAGGGTTAAAAAGTTTGCATCCCAGCACCACCAAACTACCACTGTTGGGCCCTTGAGCAAGGCCCTTAGCCCTGCACTCTGATCCTAGCTTCCTCAGATTGCTGGGATATGCAAAAAAAGAATTTCACTGTGGTGTAATGTGCATATATAATTTACTTTATTTTTTATGCTTAGCAGCAAAAAGATTCATTACAAGTTTATTCAGAAATGTGTAACTGGTTGTAGTCGAATAGCCGTGCTGCTCTGAATTCAAACTTCTATTCATGCAGATGAGTTAAAAAATATATGATAAAGTCTGTAAGAGTCCCTGTGAGAAAGCAACACTCTCTACATTATCAGTGGTTTGCTGAAAGAACAAGGCCGTTATATAGACTCAGTCCAAAACTCCTTATCTCTGATCCACATCCCTCACAGCCACGGCCGTTGCAAGAGTGTGTGTGTGTGTGTGTGTGTGTGTGTGTGTGTGTGTGTGTGTGTTTGTGTGTGGGGGTATATATGTAATGTCAAGGCCTGTCCTTGTTAATATGTATGTGTAAACAAAGAAAACAAGGATGACCACACCAGTCTATGACCTCATCTGGAGTTAGAAATTTCCTGCTTTTGTTACACAGAGAGACATTAACTAGGTCAAAGGTTGAGCATGGGAAGTATAGACCATAGGTTTTCCTTCCAGTTTACTTTCCGCTCTATGTGTCCTTAGGGGACCTTCATTATCTCAGCTGTAGTCAAGTTTGTCAGACGAACGTTAGGTGAAACATCGTGCCAGGACAGACTTCAGGAGCAAGTCTCGCCCACTAACCGCTTTCAACGGACGCAATTTGTTTTCCAAAACAACAAAGACAAACTAGCTGACGTGCATGAGATGTACATAAATATGTGATGTAAACAAGGTATAGCGTTTGAGATGCGATTAGGATTAGGGTTTTTACACTACAAAGTTAGAGGCACACAGTTGTATTAAGCGACATTAAGATTTGCCTTCACTTGAACTAGGAGACCCGAACCTGTTTCAGAATAGCAATGCCCCGGTGTACTCATTTCCTCTTTTTTACTCTTCTTACATTTTTTCTGCTCAGAGCTGAAGTACAACCTTAGTGCAGATGTAAAGCACAAGGAATCCTTTCCATCACGCTTCTACTTTCACACCAATGGCACGTCCAACGTCACTGCGGGTCGTGTCAGGGCCGAGCACAGACGGATGACCTGCAACAAGCATCAAGCTTTCATGAAGGTGAGAGGACACTATATTTCAGCTTATAAGGCATGCTTTGACATCAGGTGGGCAAAAGAGTAGAGTTTGAGAGTTAACTGTAAATCAATCATTTAAGATTCAGATTGTCTGATTGACATTTCTCTTATTGCTTTCCTATTGGGAATTTGAACTTGGTAGGTTTCAATTAAGTTGTAATACATTATATGGATAAAAGTTTGTAGACACCTGACCGTATGTGCTTTTTGAACACATTTAGTCTCCATGTCCTCTTATAATAACATCCACTCTTCTGGGAAAATGTTCCACTTAATTTGTGTGCAAATCATATATTCATGCATCTGGCTTTGTGCACATGCAGGTCTCCTAGTTGAAGTTAGGTGAACATTTTAATCTACAGCATCCAAATACTTTCTGTACAGTAGCCTGCCTCGAAATTATGTGCTAACAGTTTTGGGGAACAAACACATGTCAATATAGTGTGTTTCCTGAATCCCTTTTTTGGAGCACTTTGATTACAGGAACATTATATTTAGACCACACATTTTTAAGAACCCTATTTATGTATATAGCGATATATTTTTCCAAGGATCTACTTAGAATTCTATTTTCTGGGCAAATTGTCATCTAAAGAATGTATTTGTATATGACCTTCAGTTTCAGATCTGCTCTGTGTTTCTGTTAGCTAGAAGCCTGCAGGTCTGTCTTCCAGCCTGATCATTAATAAGAGCTTATTCGAGAACAATGTCTGTATTTACTGCAATTTCTTACAAATATTTTGTAAAAATGATGACATTAGTACATTTCGGGGCGTTTATGCTGACACCTTTATGCCACATTGTTTCTGCGAATTTTAAAAGTGCTACCTAAACAGGTAGTGCTTGTAGGTCTAACTTTAGCAAAATGTACTTCCTGGTTATGCCTTCCCCCCTTAACGCCCCCATCTGTGTGGTGTGCAGTGCTTTTATGCAAAGGAAGTTGCTGAATTAGTTTGCTGCATCACGTAGTGTGTGTGTGTGTGGGGGGGGGATCTTTCAGTTCTGCAGCACAGAAACCGAATGATGAATTGAATGATAGTCACAGAGATGATAGATGTTGAACAAAAGTGTGTATCAGTGTGTGTATGTGTGTACATATATATATATATATATATATATATATATATATATATATATATATATATATATATATATATATTTATTATATATATATATATGTGTGTGTGTGTGTGTGTGTGTGTGTGTGTGTGTGTGAGAGCAGCCCAGGTGTTCGGCGAGGCCTCTCCGGACTCTGTAATCAAGTGCTTCTGCTGCTTCTTGCGTTTTACGGAGTAATTAATGGCGGCTGCAGCGATATCGATGGCACTGATGCCTATAAACAAGCATGCGATTTCTCCCTAATGTGCATTTCCTAAGCGTAATAAATAACTCAAAGCAGATGGAGTGAAGATTGTTGTGAGGATGGTGAAATGAACTGAATTAAGGCATCATGCTAAAGCATCACTGCAACCTGCACTCTCAGACACACACACCCATATACATGTACATTTAGACTTCTGCAATATGCTAATTCAGCATGTTTAGGTGACAACCGTTTGTGGTTTTGTTTACAGAAAAGCTTTGTTTCGAAACGACACAAGTTCGCCTCGCCATTAGTTCCCACTCGCTCTCCTGAGTCTTGGGCAAAAGGTGTAAAACACACCTAACATTTAACTGTAGTGTCTTGTACACTACAATACTCCTCGTATACAATCGATGTTCTTTTATAAAAACGTTGTTTTGCTAACGACTGCTGACTAACTGCCGGTTTTTGATAGTTATTTTTGCTTGACTCCATCTACCAATATGAATGAAGGAGTTAAAGAGAGACCGTTCAGTGTTGTGCCAATGTGGAACTGAATGTTCAAAAAGCACATACCAATTTTATGGTCAGGTGTCCACAAACTTTTTTTTGTCCACGTATCTGTCAAGATTCTCTCCGCAATCCACTTGCGGTTACCTGGAAGTTGATTCATGTCATCTAGACTTCTATCTGGTTAGATTGAAACGTTTCAGTACTCATCCGAGCAGCTTCTTCAGTCTGAGGGAAGATGACAGGATTGTTTCATATTCCTGTATTTCAGAGTCTCTGGCCCAAAGTGTGTAGCAATGTGTCTGTAAAGATTCTCAGACATCCAGGTGCAGTTTATGAAAGTTGAGTGAAAAATAAGAAGTTAGAAGTGTTTTTGTACATGTAGTGTAATTGAGTCCCATGCTGAGATCAGGTCAGAAAACTTTAAATCAGCATTAAATCAAGTGTGCGGGAGTGTGTTTTTTTTTTAATATATATATGTACACACACACACACACACACACACACACACACACACACACACACACGCACACACACAGATATATATGCAGTATGTATATATATATATATATATATATATATATATATATATATATATATATATATATATATATACACACAGTGGAACCCGGTTATGTCGATGTCCTAGGGGGTTGCCAAAAAGCATCGAGATAACCGATGATCAAGATAAACCAAAATCAAAATGGCGGCGATATATTAATGTGCTTGAAATTTCTTTATGTACATGATGTGCGTTAATAAATGAGAATGTGCATGCACGTGTTTTTGAAGGTTTTTTTTACACAACAGTGTTGCCGCAATTTGTTTGATGAAGGCATGTTATAAAAATACATACAGTACATGTTTATCTGTCAGGAATCCACCTGCCACGCCCCCTTCGGCCCCCTTCAGCGTGTCAGGTGCTTTCTCGGCCGCTTTCTCTGAAGCTCAATAGGGTTGTCGAGTTAACCAAGGTCGAGATAAGCGGGTTCCACTGTATATATATATATATATATATATATATATATATATATATATATATATATATATATATGATGGTTCAATTTATGATTTTTTTTTTAGATTATAGCAATACAAAATTCTAAAAATATTGTACGTTTTGTTCGGCAGGCAAATGTAGAAGCATATGCTCTGCCCTCCACTCGTGAACCGGCGCTCATTCATGCACCCTCTGTCACATAGATATATATAGTGTATAGTACAGTACAGTACTGAAAATTTCTCTGTTTTGCTAAATTATGTACAAATCATGTAAAATTATTAACAAATTACAGCATACTATCTCATACTAATATATATATATACACACATTTGTTAATAATTTGACAATAATATGACATTATTTAAGGTGCATTACCAATAACACACACAAAAAACAATATTTACTTTATTTAGAACACGTACTCTATTTACTTTGGCATTTGAAAATCAAACAAACTGCTAGAAAAAACTTTTTTTTTTCATTTAAATGTGAATGAGCAGCAAAATCAGAACAAAATTGGGTCTAGTAGTAGTTTATAGATAAACTAGCTGTGTGCTCTCTCTCTCTCTCTCTCTCTCTCTCTCTCTCTCTCTCTTCCTCTTTCTGTCTCTCTCTTTTCTCTCCCACTATTTTATTGTCTAACATCCTGCTCATGAGAATAAAAGCATCCTGTGCCTGCAACTGTGACGCCGTGTCTTGCGAGATTCCTGTCACGGTGCACACGTTTTTAATAATAACGTCCGGTTCACGATCCGAGAAATTTGCAAGAAATCCGGAGAGAGCCTTGAATATTAACACTGAAAAGCAGGAAATTGCAATTTATAATATAGGAAAGGTGTGTGTGTGTGTGTAAGTGTGCGAGTGTGTGTGAAGGTGTTATTTGGAGGTGGCAGAGGTGCAATTCTATTCCCTCTCTTTCTCTTTTCTAGCCTGGACCCCAAACTTCACTGAACAATGTTAGAAAAGTGGAAACAAAGAAAGCTTTGAATTACAAACGCCTGTGTTATGTGACGTGATGCGGATGTTAGTGAAAAATGATGCAGTTTATCTGCATCATCAGTCCTAGTCCTAGTTTTCTGTTGTATTTTCTTAATGTTTTTAATTGCGTGTGTGTGTGTGTGTGTGTGTGTGTGTGTGTGTGTGTGTGTGTGTGTGTGTGTGTGCGTCTGTATACTTGTAGAAGGATGTGCGTGATATTTTCACGCCGTTGCATTTCAATGTTCAGTACGAGCTTGGAGAGCACAGTGTGGAGAGCAGACGCTCCAGCAGCCTTCCTTCACTCAAAGCCATTCTACAGCAAAGAGAGGGACAAAGTAACAGTGTCACAAACCAGGTACTAACACCAGCCATCTCACACACACACACACACACACACACACACACACACACACACTTGCTCTAATCAGGAATCATTTCTGTTTTTCAGTTGTTTTTTTATACATTAAAATTGATTGAATTTTAAATTGGATACCATTTGATCTTTTGAACACTTTTTCATTAGAACCTCCACTCCAACCATATCTTCATGGAGATATGGTACAGTAAAGTCAGGCACTAGGGTGCAATCAGTATTTCAATTCTTCCCAAAGGTGTTCAATAGGGTTGAAATCAGCCGTTTAGAGCAGGCCACTCAAGATCTTCCACTCCAACCCATGTAAAGCATAACATCATGGATCTGGCTTTGTGCACAGGGATATTGTCATGCTAGAACAGGTTTATATCTCCTAGTTCAAGTCTAAGTGTGTGCCTCCAGCATTGTGGTAACAGTTTGGGGGAAGAACCCATGACATCCATATGGCTGGAAAAGTCAGGTGTCCCAATACCTTTGCTATTATAGAGCAGATTTTGCTAGCTAGATTTGTAGACTCATTTGGTTAACTAGCTTAGGTTTTGCTAATGTGTTTGTATAATTAGCTGGTTAGGCTTTGTTTTGGTTGTTCATCTGATGCTTTCCAAGAAATCATTCGCTCTTTTCATGAGATACAATTTTTTTATTTCAGTGTGTTTCTCAGACTATTTCGACCTGTTGCTAGAAACTAAAGCTAGCAAAAGCTCCTATGTACAGCTACACACAGCTAATAAACAGCTAAACGGAAAGCAATAAAACAAATACTTTCTCATCTTATTGTAGTTTTACAATAAAAAAACAAACAAACAAAGCTCTTTCACCAATAAACCATAATAAACCATTGGTGTGTATTTATTTTATTTTTTTCACATCAAAGAAAAAAGTGGAACCCGCTCAATACTCTTTCTAGCCGGAAAGAAACAAGGGGATTTTATCGCTGTAGGCTGAACCCAACCTCTGATTTGTGTGTTTATGATGTTTTGTGATGTTTTATGATGTTTTATGATGTTTTTTTTCACAGACTCAGTTTGCCAGATACTGCGCTTGGGAGAACTGCTCGACAAACCTGCAGGTTTTCGCACATCTGGTGCTTCCACAGTAAGCTGATTTATTCGATTTATTTCCTCTCGCATCACAACCATCTGCCTGTCACACACCTCCGTTACCCATCGCTCGTCATGCTCGGAATTCAGATCGCACCTAAACACCAGTGGGTGGAGTCTGAACTAAAGTAAAGCTAATACAGTAGATTAACTCTGACTCATGCTTCGAGTCATTACATGTTTAACCGGAAGGCCATGTAAAAGATTTACTGATGAGCCTGATGAGGTTGAGAAACCATACGATTGCCAGTTTCATCATCTTAAAGCTTTAATTCTTTTTCTACATGGTGTATTAACAAAAGACATTGCCACAACACAGATGTTCAAAAGCCTGTATTTAGTTTTAAATCCCTAAATATAGTACTCACTGATACTGATACAGAAATGAATTACTTACTATCAATCAGCGAGGGATGGTACTGTATATTTTCAATGCAATAACATTCTATTGACGTTTAAATAGTATGTTCCTGCTCATAAGACTGATTTGTACTTTAGCCATTAAGCTGCAGTAATGCATCTTGCTCACCTTACATGCAACACAATGAAAAAAAGACTCTGTTTGTCTTTACGCTGTCTCCGTGATTGTCTTCATTATTTGCTTTTCGGATAAAAAAAAAAAAAAACGTGGACATTGTATTTGAAAAGATTTATTCATCAAAAGGGCAGATACGCCAAAACCCACCGTCTAAACATTTGAAACTTACACAGGATGTTCAAAAACTCAATATGACATAAGGATGTGATTTATATCCTGATGCTTGTAGATATGGTGTCACATAATGCTATACTGCCCCCACTGTTCACAGTAGTATTGCAACAAGTGGACGTGAAGGGTTCATATCGGAATATGTGACCAATTGATGCGCTAAACCAGTGGTCCCACACCTTTATTGCGCCACGGACTGGTTTAATGTCGGACAATATTTTCACGGACCGGCCATTAAGGTGTGGCGGATAATTACAACAAAATAAAATGATACGACCGGCATAAAAACTGGTATTTTTTTAAATATAATAATAAACGTGAATCCACTGTGTTGTTTTTTGTTCATTTTGCTATCTTGGGGGTTTGAATTTAGCAGTAATGTATTATGTGTTAGCGGCCGGAGCAGCCCCTTTAAGAAGGTAGCGGATGGAGGTAAGACATGTGACCGAGGCAAACATCATGACAAAGTGAGTCATAGACAGATGTGGCGGAGGGAATCTGGTAATTTTTCAAAATAAAACTGTTCAGAATCAGATAATAAATAAAACGGAAATAATGTAGGTTATGTATTCTTTCTGTATGGCCCGATACCAAATGACCCACAGATTGGGGACCACTGCTCTATACAACCACAAGACATTAAGTGGTAGCTCGGTGGTTAATTTGTTGGACCTCCACTGATCAGCCATAACATTATGACCACCGTGTCTAATATTATGTAGGTCCTCTTTTTGCTGCCAAAACAGTTCTGACACATCGAGCATTAACAGCATTAACTTCCTCAGCAGTTTGAGCTACAGCTACTGTAGATCTGAGCTGATAGTTGCACTCACCAAAGCATTGTCTGTAATATTTATTCTCACCTAGCCAGAGAGTTTTACATTTTTATCAGATCCTTTTTTTTTTTTAAAGATGCAAGTAGTTTCTCCTCTTGATATTTTTACAGTCTGTCATCAATCATAAAGTAAAATAATTCATCAATTTTACTCGTTTAACCGACAACGGACATTGTCACAAAGCTGCTTTGCATAAATAAGCAGTTCATGAATATGCGTTTTAAATTAATAAATTTACCGAATTTAAATTTATAGAAGAAGGTGGTGAGGAAACCTCCCTGAAACTATATAAGGAAGAAGCCTTGAGAGGAAGCAGACTCATAAAGAAACCCATCCTCATGTGGGTAACACCAGAAGTGTATTCATTATAACTTCCTCATTGTTGCGATTATCAACTTTAGTGCAAACTGTTCATGATAGTTGTATTCCTAAACCGCTGTAGTACATCCATTCGTCGCGTGTTGTCCTTTTATCATTGGCGTTAAATTATACACTTGGTTTATGTCGCATGATATCACACGGCATCTACGTTTGACGATTGCAGCAGCAGTTCTGAGCAGGTGCACTGCCCAAGTTAAAGAACTGTATGTTAATATAAACTGGAATTAAAATATATAAATATAATACAAAAAAAATGTAAAAATCTAATCTAATCTAATCTGATCCAATATACAGTATAAATATAATATATATAATGGAAAAAATCTAATCTAATATAATTTAATCTAATTTAATCTCATATAAACTGGAAAAATATATAATATAATATAATATAATATAATATAATATAATATAATATTATATTATATTATATTATATTATATTATATTATATTATATTATACATAAACTGGAAAAAAACACTTTCCATTCAGATTACCGCGTCTCTCACACACACACACACACACACACACACACACACACATGCACAGAACGAATAGTGAAGGGGAATCTTTAAGCTCCTAAGAAAGAACTGCCGATTATTTCATAAATATGCCCAGTAGAGCACAAGGAACAAGAGGCAGTGCTCTACATCCGTCATTTGGATTCAGAGCATTTCTCTCAAGGCTTGCTTAATTGAGGTGTGTGTGTGTGTGTGTGTGTGTGTGTGTGTGTGTGTGTGTGTGCACAAATTAACATTTTGGATCATGTTTCCAGCAGTACGCAAACTAATTTATGGACCTCTTCCACTCTTCACAGTGATAATGCATGATCTGATTATTCATAAGGCAAGAGTGTGTGTCTGTGTGTGGTGATTGGGGGAGTGAGACTTGTCACACTCCCAGATGCACACCTGGTGCCTCGTTTCGAGGTCTGAACTCTTTGTGTGTGTGTGAGTGTGTGTGTGTGTGTGTGCGTCTGTAGCGCTCATCCTCTCCCCTCCGTCTTTCTCGTTGTCTCTCTTCAAAGCATTCAGCGAAGACACAATGCAAATGAATGCAGGTGTTTTTGTTTGCCTGTTTGTATATGTGTGTTTGCGCTCGCTTAATTTCACTGCTCAGACCTCCAGAGTCAAGTGCCGCTCGATAGCGATCTCATTTATAATCAGCAACACTGAAGAAACACCATGTACTCGGAATCCGACTCAGCAAACTCATTTTGGTGCTTTTCCTGCTGCCCTAGTCTTAATTATTTCAACACAGAACACACAGCACCATCCAACCGCTGATTATTTCTTATTACAATGCATCCGGTTATGTTTTATTTACCCTTGGAAGAATGATATTCCAGGCCACATAAACATTCTGGTCAGAAAGGGGTGTTGATTAACTTACTATAGTAGCATTGATTAGGAAAGAAACGTATATGATATCCAGTGTCCGAGAGAAAGCTGTAACTTTTTTTGGGGGGGAAGAGAATTAAAAAAAGGGAAAAGTACATAATAAAAAATGAATAAAATCATGTTGAGGAAACAACAGCTTTTTAGCAGGCGCTTGAAACATATTTAAATTTTTTCCCCGGAAAGACTAGTTTGAAAATTTTAAAAGTAAAAAAATTAAAATGAATGAAAGCATGGTGAGGAAACAGCAGCTCTTATACAGGCACTTGTTTTAATGGACTCTTCATGGGTCATGTATTATTTGGAAGGAGTCTCCAGTGTCAGAAGGAAAGCTGTAACATTATAAATATATATATTTTAGAAAAGAGGAATTAAAAAAAGGAAAAAGAAGAAAATGAATAAAAGCATTATAAGGAAAGATCAACGTCTTGTGCAGACACTTGTTTTATGAAGGTTTCATGTATTTTTTTGGAAGGAGTCTCCAGTGTTAGAAAAAAGAGCTGTAAAGTTTTCTTCATGAAAGAGGAGTTTAAAAGTAAAAAATAAATTACCCATAGTGAGGAAATAATGACTTGAGGTGCAGTGATTTCTATTAGTCACATGTACATTACAGCATAGTAAAATTCTTTCTTTAGATATTCTAGTGATGTTAAGAAGTTGTGTCCAGACCCCTGGAGTACTGAGGATTAAGGGCCTTGCTGAAGGGCCCAAGAGTGGCAGCTTGGCAATACTGAGGGTTAAACTCCTGACTTTCTGATCAGTGACTCACAGCTTTAACCGCGGAGCTACCACTTCACTTTTTTGAGGGATAACCATGTAAACCACATTTTAAAGAAATACATGCCAAATGCTTTTTTTTGTATAGAGTCCACTAAAAATGAGTTCCTGTTATTGGTTAGATTAGAGTTACTAGAAACTATAATATCTTGATGATATTATTTTCCAGACAAGGTAGAAGAGTTTGTTTATTTGTCCTACACTGTCCTGTATTCTTTGCACTGTTTGCACCAGGTTGCACACGATGCAGCTATATATGGTAGAAATGACAATTAAAAGCTTCTTGACTTGACTTGACTTCCTTGAGCCTTTTTCTAGGATCTTGGAGATGAAGTGGAGGTTTGATAGGATTGCTGACAGGGTCAGGGTTTTTAATAAAGAGTTTGATAACTGATAGCTTAAATCATTTAGCTACAAAACCTATATAAATAATAATGGAAGCATTTTTTATTTTTTTAGAATAGGTTCAGTTTCTTCTGGAATTGTATTATATCGACAAAATTTTGTGGACACCTGACCATTAATAGTTTTTCATTCAATTTCACCTTTAGTCTAAATTTTTCTGTTATCGTAACCTCCACTCTTGTGGAAATAAGTAAAGCGTGTGCTTTTTAAGCATTCCAATTCATTCCAAAGATGTTCTACAGGGTTGAGGTCAAAGCTCTACAGCAGGAGATCTTCCACTCCAACCCATGTAAAGCACATCTTCATAGAGCTGGCTATGTGCACAGAGGCATTATCAAGCTGGAACAGATTTGGGTCTCAGTTCAAAGATTTAGTGCTGCCACCTCCTATACAAACGTATGCCTCAGACTCAGTGGTAACAGTTTTGAGACAAACCATATATAGCTGAAAAAGTCAGGTGTCCAAACACTATATATATATATATTTAGTTTAATTCACATTAAATCACTCAAAACATTTTCAATTGGCTGGAAGTGCTAATGAATCCTGGGTCTAATGTTTGCCGGCGGGCGTCTTGTCTCGACAGGTCTCTCAACAACATGCCGTTTTTTGCTCTGGGAAACGGGAAGACCATCTTGCTGAACACTACACTGGTCAACGTAGGGGATGACGCCTTTCTGCCCAAACTACACATCCAATTCCCCAACAATGTCCAGTTCATCCGAGTGCTGGATGCAGTGAGTGTACTTCAACATTCTTCTTCTAAATAAGTATATTATTATTAAATTGAATATTACTGAATTTAAAAAGAATTATATTTATTGCCAACGATGTGATGGTGATTTCAGGAGGAGAAACATGTGAGCTGTGAGATCAATGAAGAACAGAATGCAACCACCACCCTGGACTGCAACGTGGGAAATCTCTTCATACCGTCTCTGTCAAAGGTAGCTACCTGGGTATTAGGCATTTTTCCATTCATTTCTTTTCCTGTCCAGTTTAGCCATTAATGTGCCTTTTTTTACATACAGCTCAACATCAGCTTTCTACTAGACGTAAACCAAAACAGCAGCCCCGGTGACCTGAACATCAGCATCAACGCCACAAGGTATGACAAATCCACAAGGCTACAAGCATACTTTTTACATCTACAACAAACCACTGAGGAAATGCTTGATTCTGATTGGTCAGAAAGTGTTGATTAGCTTTATCTATATCAATATATTTATCTATATCTATATATTATTATAGCAGCAACATTTAGGAAAGGGTTTGCATGATGGACACTCTATATGTCCAAATCTTCTTCTCTAGTCTCCAGTGTCAGAGGGAATTAACAGCATGATGAGGAAATAGTTGTTTAAGTAATACGCATGGGAAACTTCACACATGCCACACTATTAAATGTGCCTATAAACAGAATTAAATAAGTTGTCATGAATAGAAATTGTACAAAAAGTGGAATAAAACGCTGATGATGTTGTGCTTATTGGCCTCTTGTATGCAGGTGGGATGGAAAGGAATAAATTATGGCATAATTATGCAGATTTACTCTACAACTTGTGCCGGTGGAGTGTGTTTAAGATAAATATAAAGAAAACTAAGGAATTATGTATAAACACCAGCAAATTTGAGCAGCATGTCATTATCAGAGTCATTATCACAACTTCAACTTTGCATAAAGAAGGATATAAAAGTGCATTTCCATGTTTTTAGCTTTTTACTGACAGATAGACTGTCAGACACAAAGATGGATGGATGGATGGATGGATGGATGGATGGGTGGGTGGGTGGGTGGGTGGGTGGTAGGGTAGGTAGGTAGGTAGGTAGGTAGGTAGGTAGGTAGGTAGGTAGGTAGATAGATAGATAGATAGATAGATAGATAGATAGATAGATAGATAGATAGATAGATAGATAGATAGATAGATAGATAGATAGATAGATAGATAGAGGACAGACAGACAGACACACAGGTAAATATGTAGATAGATAAGAAAATAAGATAAGAAAACTGCTGCCAGAGGCTGCAGAAGCAGAACATAGTCTACACATACATGTAGTCTGAGAACTTTCTAAACTAGAGCACTGAACAATAAAGAGGAAGGAAGTTGTTTGAAATTGAACATTCGCAAACCATAACCGGTTTATGACGAAATGTCTTAGCTGTGTCTTTGCATTATTCATGGACCATACAGTAATCTGGCATCTGGTCCACATGGACCCACAGAGAAAGTTCATGTCAGAGGCCCTCTGTGTGTTTTTGGTGTTGTTAGGGGCGACTGGTAAATGCACACTGCTGGATATTATGAGTCATTTGAGCTGAAGCAGCACAGCACCTCGATTGTTCGTGTATAGTTCTTATATACTATGCGTGTGCGTTTTTTGTTGATGCATGAATGCACAATCTTACTGCACTTAAAGTCCAAAGAGTGGGTTTATTTGTAGACTGTAATAATCATATTAAAATATATCATAGAAACAGAATAAGATGTTGGTGATGTTCTGGATATTTATTTATAGATGTGAATTTTTATTTTTCGAGTCGTTCTCATTGAATTGTTAATATCAGATGAAGACGATAAAAATTGAGAAAGAAATTTAACAGCACAGAATGTAATGATTCAACCAATAGAAATCCGATATCTGCTTAGTAGATGTTTCCACATGGCTTGAATATTGGCTATAGGGACCTATAGCATAATAATTGCAAAACTCTCAGTACGCTTTTGTCAACCCAAGTCCCCTCTGTGTTTTTAAACAAATTCAGTTTAAATATGTTTAGTATAAAAATGTAAAAAATATATTTTCACACAATTTTGACCAATTTTATGTCATTTATAAAATTACAACATTGGTTTTTTATTGAGAGAGGATACAAATTAAAGGGTTATTGGTATGATTAGGTATCGGATTGGGATTAGAGTTAGGGGTTAGATCTGTAGTTTAGAATGATGTCTTCCTTTTTTCTGTATGACCATAACTGATGGAGTAATTTAACTTTGCAGTAGCTGTTTTTTACAATGCTGTTTCATTCACTCATGCATGTTGTTGAGCTTGACTCAGCTGATGAGGAGTTCAAACATTTTGTAATCTCAGACATGTGAATCATAATCATGATTCGAACTTTACATATACAAGGCTATAGAAGTGCATTTCCATGTTTCTAGCTTTTCACTGAACAGTTCATGGCAGAACAAAGTGTGCAAGTAGTGGTACAGAAGATTTCGCAGGAGTGCATTTGTTTTATTCTCGCTCAGTTTCTGTTTAATGATTTGTTCAAGACCATTTAAAGTTTTATATGTGGGTCTTTTTTGTCCCAGGAGTTTTGATGGTGCAAATCGTTTTTAAATTTTTTTCCAAATTATTTTTTCTTTTAACGTTATCCACTAGGTGATGGAGGCATTATGTTTTCGGTTTGTTCATCCATATTTTATCCATCCATCCATCCATCCATCCATCCATCCATCCATCCATCCATCCATCCATCCAAGATGCTCCTTAGCGCAATATCTTCAAGGACAATGAGTGGTTCAATGTTTAAAAAAGTATTATTTTGGAATTGTTCCACAAGGTCTGGACTGTCTGCTCCATCTAATTGTCTTCAATAGCTTCTATATTAAGGCTGTACAAAATGTGTACATGTGTAAATGTGAGTCATTACTATAGATGCCGTCTACAGACTGTTCAACTTGTTTTATGTTGTCTATTTCTGAATTGTGTGTATTTTAGAGACAACTATGAAAACGCGGACCTCCTGCATGACAACGTGGCTTATCTGACTCTGCCTCTGAGATACGGCGTGGGTTTCAACGTCCATGGGTGAGTCACGGGGTTTATCCGAGCATGTCGGTGTTATGCTAAATCATTTACATATCTATTAACTAGAAAATAGTGTACATGACTTAATGACAGAGATCACAAGCTAGAAGATTGTCAAATTAAACTTGGAGCACTACAAGAAAAGCAAGGATCATTGCTTACAAGTTTTTGTAACATTTGCTGTACAAATTGTGTACAGTTGAGACCTGGTATACTATTGATATACAGATAATGCAACTGCTAACACAACAGGGAAATGAAAGGTGGGCACTGTACAGTACGCCAGTACAGTATGAATTTGGAGGAACATTTTCAATGGTTTGTATAATAAGCTGCTTTTTATAATGAAATGTAATAATTTGTATGTTTAGTTTTCACATTTTATTTTCATCTGTGCTTTAATAGGTAATAGATTAAATAGATATATAATATAATATAATAATATATCATATATCATATCATATATAATAGGTTAAAGGCCTAGTGTGGAAATTGTGACATGGTCACTACAAAGTCATTAATACAATTATACAGAAATTCTGGTAAAACAACCAGGACAGAGATGAAACATTTCCTCACAATAAATACTGTTTATAATTGTATTATACTGAGAAACAGAAGAATAGCACTCATCCCTTTGCTTTCTCTTTCTTTTATTGAACAGATATGTCTCTCCAACATCATTCATTTTTGGGGACCCTGATCTGAAGCCAGTCGACTGTTACAGCCAAAAGTTTAATTACACATTTAAGGTACCGGAACCCTTTAAAGCAGTAATTTATAGTTAGAAAACAACCACACACCAAACCATCAATACAATTTCTAACTCCTTTAGTTTATTTTTCCATGTTTTTGTACAACTAAACAAGTGCAATGTATATGCTCCTGAATAAAACCCATTGCAGTCACTTGACGTGACTTGAATAATCCATTGATTGATTGTAGTGCGACCTTTCATAG
The DNA here is from genome assembly GCF_014805685.1 of Silurus meridionalis. NCBI lineage: Eukaryota > Metazoa > Chordata > Actinopteri > Siluriformes > Siluridae > Silurus > Silurus meridionalis. Next base: position 6,630,619 of record NC_060886.1, read on the forward strand.
TTACATATGAGGTCATAATTTTACACTTACCTTGCAGAATCTCCAAAATGGTAATGATTACATATCAAATTACAAATTACAAATATCTTAAAAATTGCATTTATTTTTAATTTTTTAGAACTTTCCTGAATAAGCTATTTTACATGCAGATGTTTACATACAGGCCACAATACACATAAAAAATAAAAAAAAAAAACATTTTTTACCTGGATAATCAACATCTCTTTGTATATTTTGTGTCCCTTGTTGGTCCTGAATTTAATTCAATTTATTCAAAACCTAATATTTCTATAGCATTTTAACAATAGTCTTTGTCCAGAAGACACAAAAACAAATAGATATAAATATTACCATTAAAAATTAGTCCTTATACATTTAAGTACAGTTACACTGCTCATTCTTCTTAATAAAAATCTGTATATACACAGAACACTCACTGATTCTGAAGAAGGCAACACAAGAGAGAGGGAGTGTAAACTTTTGGACAGGATTATTTTGGAAACAAGTAAATATATTCTGTAGCATCAGAAAGGCAAACCTGAATAATAATTAGTAAGTAATAATAAAAAATAATAATAAAATTTTTTATATTTTTTATAATAATATAAAATAGTACAAAAGAATACTATTTATTTGTGTATAGCTGTGGAAAAGCTGTGGAAAGTCAGTTTTTGCTGTTTAGGACAAAACATAAATGGTTGTTGAACATCGTTAAGAGCCAAGCATATGTTAACGTTTACACTGATTCGTTTGTATAAATTGAGTTTTACTAGTATGTGAAATACATTATATGGACAAAAAAGTATTGGGACACCTGACTTTTCTAGCCATATGTGGTTCTTCCCTAAACTGTTACAGTACCACAAAATTGTACGCACATACTTGTACAGAATGTCTTTGGATGTGGTGGTATGAAATTTTCCCTTCACTTGAACTAGGAGACACAAACACTGTTCCAACATGACAATGCCCCTGTGCACAAAGCCAGCTCCATGGAAATGTGCTTTACATTATTTGGAGTGAAAGAGCTCTATAGAGCTCTGAATTCAACCCTACACTATAATTCCTTTGTGGCTGAATGAGCAGAAATTTCCACAAGCACACTCGAAAATCTATTAGAACATCTCCCCAGAAGAGTGGCATATATTATAACTGCAAATGGAGACTACATTTGGAATGAGATGTTAAAAGGATGAGGATGGGTTCCCTTTTGAGTCTGGTTCCTTTCAAGGTTTCTTTCTTATGCCATCTCATTGAGTTTTTCCTCGCCACAGCTGCCACCGTCTCGTTCATCAGGGTTTTATGAAGAACTTATAAAGAACATATAAACTTATAAAGAACATATTCATTTTTAATCACCACATTATCTGTGTAAAGCTGCTTTGAGACAATGTTCAATGTTAAAAGCGTTATATAAATAAAAATGAATTGAATTGAATTGACTTGAAAAAAGCACGGTCGGGTGTACCTCATCTCTTTGCATGTTTAGGTAAAGTTTATGTAAATTGCAGTCCCTTTATTTTTAATTAAGTCCCTTAAATTGATCATGTTTTTCAAGAAAAAGAAACTATAACAGCCTAGTGAAGTCACTCGCCTGCAATACTCCTGACGCTCCCAAAGTAATATTAAATAAAGTATGATTTGTGCTAACACATGTCTCTGACTGACAGGTGATAAACCTCGGTCCCAGTAAAGCTCTCAACGCCAAAGTGGAAATCGAAATCCCTCATGTTCTGGTTCCGTATCCAGATCGGCTGATCCAAGTCACAGATTTACAGGTGAGATGGGATGGGAGATGATCGTATAATTCTGTCTGGTTCGAAAAAGCTGAATCTGGAACATCAATGTACCAAGCTTGGAGATGTAGGAACCGTAATTCATGTGGAAAAGAGATGGGAGGATGTGTGTGTATGAACACCAGACGGCATGTAAAATTTTATTTATTTGGCTGAACGTTTTATCCAAAGTAAATAAAGTTCAAGTTCACTACTTTCCAATTTGTATCCCAAAACCAGATGTACAGAAGCTATTGACAGGATCAACAACACTACCAGCAGCAGGGGTCCAAGCACTTACTTTTACACTTACCTTATTTAACAGATGCTTTAGTGATTTACAAATGGGACTGTGGCCAATCAAAATTTCACAGTTGAACGGAGCATGTGCCTTGCTTAAGAGCTCACTTGAACGGACGTGTTACACACTCATCCTCATAATCATAAAACAGGGTGTACAAGAACTTCTGTTATTACAACATCAGGCTCGAGTGCAAGGGGAAACAGGCCAAAGCACATTAACAGGAAGTAAACTTTTCGTCCAAGACCAGAGTGTGAAACATTACACTAAAAATAGATAGGAAAATGTTTAAAAATTGTTTTCTTGCAACCTGAATTCTCTGTCTTGCAGACAAGTCAAGGCCGTTGCCATGTGAAGAACAGCAGCTTTCCACTAAAGGACGACTGTGTTGTTGATAAAGCTCCCTTTTATAAAGACCTTGTGTTCTACCTGTCAAAAATCACAAAGCGTACCCTGGTAAATCTCTGCCCATGTACTTACTGCAGTACATACCTCCATACTACTCTCAAATAAGAGACAACTCATCACTTACTCACACATATATCTCTTGCTATTTGCAGTTTTGTGTTCGAGCGGACGGAGCCTGCATGGTCATTCAGTGCAACTTCGGCAACATGGACATGGGCAAAGAGGTCACCATCAATATCGAGGTGGAGCTCAACCCTGCTGTACTTCAGATCAGCCCTGTAAGTATATCACACCACAGGGATGTAGAATCTATCACTCTCATTCAACTTTAAATTCACTCCAATTTAACATAGTCAAACCACTAGCTTAACACCAATTCATGCTTAAGATTAACTTAACCCAACACTAGCTCAACACTAATACACACTTTAGATTATATATAACTCAATGTTACCTCAAACTCAAGATAAGTTCAAAATTATTTCATACCCAAAACTAACTCAAGCCACTTGTGCTGCTAACTAATAAATTCAACACTCAAATCCAGTATTAATTAAAACTCATCAAAACCTTAAACCCAGCACTAACACAATCAATTCTAACTCAAATAAACTCAAATTATTAACTCAAATTTCAAAACCACTTGCTCAACACTTATACATTCTTAAGATTACCTCAAATTTAACACTACGCCAACACTAACTCATTCTCAACAAGAACTCAGATTCAACACTTATTTAAATAATTACAGTCTCAAATCTAACTCAAATTCAATAAAATTACATTTTATAAGTAGAACTCTTTTAACAATAGACATTGTTAGCAGCTTCCAAAGCAGCTTTACAAAGATAAAGCAGTTTCATTTTATTTTTATTTATATATATTAGTGCCTATAATTTTATCGTTATTGAGAGAGCCTGTGGCAACAGTTGCAAAGAAAAACTTCCTGAGATGGTATGAGGAAGACACTTGTACTCATGGCCAACTAATGGACACTCAAATCCAGTATAAATTCAATTTCACTAAATCAAATTCAGCAAAACCTCTAAGATTAACACAATTTCAACATTTACTCAATCTTAAGACAGACTCAAACTCCAATTTAACTCAAACTCAGCACTCAAACAAAAAACAAAACTTGTTTAATATTTGATCAAACTTAACCCACACACAAATTTATCTCATTCAACTCACTGACCAAATTTTTACACTAATGCAAATTCATTACTTACTTAAATCAATATTTACTTAAATTTAACAGGAACTCAAACTCAGTGCTAATTCGAATGCTGTGACTAAAATCCTGACATTTCCTTCTTCCTGTTGATTAGGGGAGACATGCCATAATGCAGATGGACAGCATTATTTCTGTCACTTCGCCAGTCAAGGACAACACCACCATCTTCATGAATGATGACAACAGTGCTGTCGTAAGTCCATTGTACAGCAGTTTATGTTGTTATTAGATTCTCTATTTGAATAGATTTGTACAAATTTCCTGACTGAAAGCAGTGAGAATGATTATACATAATGAAAATAGAAGGTGGACTAAATGTATTGTCTCCAGTACATTGCCATATTCTATGAAACAGATTGTTACGTTTAACATGGTAGAAATTCACTGATAGTCAATACGGGTATTTGCAAGTTGGCAGTATAGACACTGGACTTCCTGTTTAGTTGTTTACTCCTTTCATAATTGACATGATTTTTTTATTTTTTTATTTCAAGGACTATTTGTTTATATTTTTTAACTGGCTGACCTTCAACCTCTGAATCCTTACAGGTAAAGTTAGAAGCCCACATCAGCCAGAAGCTGCCACCAATTGTGGCGCATATAATCATCGGGTTCAGCTTGTGTCTCGGTCTGATCATCTTCGGTATGATAGTCTTCTGCCTTTGGAAGGTAAGGACAACTTTTTGTGAAGTTAGACTCCTGATTAAAAACAATACAGAACTAATGTGGGTTTTTTTTTAGATTGATTCATGCAATCATTTGTCTATATTCAGTCTAATTCAGGTTGATTAGCTATCTTCTGTTAGAAATAAACCTTCATTGTGCAAAATATATTTAATAAAAATCCATAGAAAATATCACATTAAGCAGTACATTTAAATTTTCTATAAATGTTAAATGTCAGAAATGTCTGTACCAATAAACGTTGTTTACAATCTGAGGCATTCAAGAATTTCCTCAAACTGGACCAAACCTCAGCTGAAAATTTCATCATAAAAGTAACACTTACCCAAGCCACTTGTGTTGCTAATTAATAGATTCAACACTTGATCCCAATATGAATTTAAATGCAACATCAATTTAAACCCAAGACAATCAATACTGACTTAAATTCAGTAAACACTACCAAGGCTAACACAATTTCAACATTCACTTAAACTCTAATTTAACTCAAACTCAACACTCACCACAACCAAAACTAGCAAAATATTTAATCAAACTTAACATTAACACAAATTTATCTCAAACTTATTCAACTCACTGACTAAACTGTCACATTAATTCAAATTCACCACTAACTCAAATCCAAACATCAATTCAAACCCAACACAATAAATACTAACTCAAATTCAGCAAAAACGCTATACATACAAAGACTAACACAATTTCAGCAGTTACTTAAACTCAAACTCGGCACTTAAAAAACTAAAACCTGACATTTACACAAGCCCAAAAATAATATATTTATAACTAGATTTAATCAAACTTAACACCAACACAAATTTATCTCGAACCCACTTAACTCACTGACTAAAATTCGAATGCAAATTCATCACTAACTCAAATCCGGCATTAATTTATACACAATATTAATTTAAATAGAAGAGAAACTCAAACTCAATGCCAATTCAAATGATGTGATTAAAAGCTTCACATGTAACCACATTGTTCGTTGTTTCTTTTTGCAGGATGGCTTCTTCAAGCGGAGGTTAAAAGAGAAAAAGGAGAAGATCGAGCGTGACAGCTGGGACTACGTTCCCAAGCACGAAAGCTTTTCATAAAAAAACCCCAAAAAATCACGTAAGAACTTCAGATAGTGAAGACAGGAATAATATGAACAGAAACAAAACATTGGACTCGAACTTTACACGGTGTGGATATGGATGATCCAGACTAAGAGCTGGATCAACGTGGCTGTGCGGGTTCGGGACCGTACCAACGTGACTATATTCAAGACCAAACCGATTGCACTTTTTGCGGAGGGAGACGGCTGATCTGCATGCGTGTGCCAGGACTCAGATTTTGGTCTTAAGTGGATGGGGTGAGGGCATGGATGGACAGTATTCGAGCCTTCATGTGATAAACACGGCTGCCACTAAGAATACCTGCTGTAAAAAACAGATCCTCTGCAGGACTTTGGAATGGTATGGTCCAGACTACAGGTCCAGGTGTCAGGAGTTCCCCTCTGGAGCAGAGTTTTTTTATTCTGAAAAAATGAAACACTGTTCGTTCCTCTCTCACTCTCCTGATTCATTTCATCACTTTGTTTAGTTTTTCTTTTGCATCCAGCTTTCATATATTCCCCTCTCTTTTCCTTTGTCTCTTTCCCTCTCTGTGTCTTTTCTCTTTCTCTCTTTCCGTGTCTCCTGCTGTTGGGTGTTATGGTTAAGAGTTTGGAGGGAGACGGTGAGGAGACACCAGATGGAAGGAGTGAGAGCGTGTTGGCTCGCGGCCACAGAAACAGCGCTCTAGACGAATGACGAGACTGATGCGTGCCTGGCACAGGGCCACCGAGAACGAGAGAGAGAGGGAGCGAGCCAAAATAGAGAGATGAATGAATTACATATTGCTGTGTGTGTCACATTTTACACAATGAGTGGCCAATGTAAAGTGTGTGTGCGTGTGTGTGTGTCTGTGTGTGTGTGTGTCTGTGTGTCTGTGTATGGGGGGTGTTGCTGTTCAGGGAGTCACACGCAAAAGGCACATTCCATTTCTGTTTCACATCACTGTGTTTATTAAATGAATGAAGAGGAAGAAAGTAACATTTTCAGAGCAGTAGATTCGTATGTAAAGTGCTGATAGGATGTGTGTGTGTGTGTGTGTGTGTGTGTGTGTGTGTGTGTGTGTGTGTGTGTGTGCGTGAGAGAGTGTGTGTGTGTGTAAAGAGGAATTTGTCCCTGCATGTCCTCTGCTGTTATTTAAGTACTGATGCACTGGACTGTGTGTAATGTGTGGGTTTTTTTTTTTTTTTTTAAATAAAAGACTTTTCTATTTAACTGATGAGCTCGAGTTGTCCGTCTGCACTTTCAGCTGTCTCACCTTCCACCTTCAAAAATGTCCCTGTCTCTTTTGGTAGCGGATTCATGGAAAGGAAGCTTCATAAAAAAATCACTCACTAGTTTATCGGCTTACCTGAGGAGATTATAATCGACCGAACAGCTGAACAATCGCTCCCTGAATAACAGCTGGCTAACTTACATTACACAGCTGCATGCTAGCTATTTGACAGAAAATGATTCCTGCAATGACTCCTAGTATCTTCATCCTCACTAGAACGTCCATGTCGTATTCCCAAATGCGTTAGCGTTTAACTGACTGCTTTTACCTCAGAAGGCCAACTAATGCCGGATCGCAGCCTACCTAGGGAGCTAATCTGTGATTGGAACACATGATGTAGATGATTAAATGCAGCTGCAGTTAGCAGGCGGCTCCTCTGCTTCCTCAACGTGGCTGCCGAACAGTGTGAGGAGTTTCGTGTGAACCCTGTGGAACACAGAGCATGGTAAGTACACACACACTTAATATTTTTCCACCGACCATAATGCATCATCTACACATAAACCTACCCCTGTACACAAAGCAAAAGATCTTAAATTGCCTCCTATAGAGCTTTGGACCTCAGCCCCATTGTTCACCATTAACTGGAATGCCGACTACACCCCAGGCCAACATAGCCATGTGAGCAATGAATTCTGGGGGAAATTTGAATTTGACTTTGGAGTGATGAAGGTCAAATCTGAAGAAGTCATGTGTGAAGAAGTTACAGTGTGTTCTGACTGACAGTGTTTAGATTTAAGTGGAAGTCCAATGTCAAAAGGTTTCAGTCTAGGGCGATGTATTAAAAAAATGAAGTATAAGTGGCAGACAAATGGACCAAATGGAAGTGAGGTACCCAATGATGCCATAAGATGGCTTGCTAAACCAAGAACTTGTCCTACTTGATAAAGCCATGTTCATGAGAAAATCAACAAAACACATTGTATTTTGACTGATGGAGGAAGATTCAATTCAAAAGGATGTGCTACAAAAAAAAACAGATTTTATTGCTCTTAACTCTTGAGACAAAATTCCACAAAATCTAGAGGAACATCTTCCCAGAGGTGTGGAGTAAATATGTGGAATAACAGTGGAATGGGATGTTCAAAAAGCACATACAGCATGAATCTTATAGACAAGTGTCTGCAAACCATGTTTTGTCCATGTATTGTGTGTGTGTGTGTGTGTGTGTGTGTGTGTGTGTGTGTGTGTGTGTGTGTGTGTGTGTGTACCGAATGAGCACTTCCCCCTGCACCTCCAGCAGTTCTCCATCAATGTTCCAGGTTAGAGTTCCCTCAGAGGGGATGAAGGGAGTGTGTTTGGAGTCACGCTGCTCGTCATCACCGTGAGAAAGTGGCCGCAGTTTCACCGCCTGCACACGCTGTACTTCCACAAACGAGAAACTGAACTATTACAGAAATAGACAAAAAAAAAAAAAGTATTGAAACTATTTAAAAGCCCTGGATTGAACCCTATATGGATTTATTTTTTATTCTAGACACACTGAATTATATTGAAATTCCTCTTCTCTTGTTATTTATTTTATTTATATTATTTTATTGTGTGTGTGTGTGTGTGTGTGTGTGTGTGTGTTTGTGTGTGGGTGTGTGTGGGTGTGTGTGTTTAAGTAAGCTGTAGTGTGCTTCATAGCCACTAGGAGGCAGTGAATGAACGGCAGCATATAAGAGCAAAGGGGTGGACATCTACACACCACACCACAACACAACACAACACAACACAGCACAGCACAACACAACACAACACAACACAACACACACTCAGCACTCATAATATAACGCAAGGCTCCATTAGTTTTTGCTTTGTGTGGGAGAGTAAGCAGAATCTCTTCAATTCAGACCTAATAAAACCAATTATTTGATACAAGAATATTTACCAGTGGTGGACGATGTAGTAAATACAGTGGGAAAAATATGACTCCAGGAAAGTAAACGTGTCCCTTTATACTTTCACTTGAGTAAAAGTACAAAAGTATTTGCCTTCAAATGTACTTAAGTATCCAAAGTACTATGATTTATTACAGCTTTAATGTTCCTATTATCATTTTTATCATAAGACTCTTTACTTAATCAACTCAGTTTATGTGAAAAGACTCTGTTACTCTCAACACAACAATCTATTAATAGAATGATATTAATGAGTCAAACACTGATTGATTTCTATTATAATTATGATGAGCTCAAAACCTTCTGTTCAACTACTTAAGAAAATGTTTTAAAATCATGCAAATAAGGCCACGGCTGCTGTGTTCAGGTTCGAATCAGGAGTTTCTTGCATCATTTATTCCTCTCTAAATGTTCTGCTTGCTGCTGAACTGATGGTGAACTGTATGTTCAGGATAAGTAGATACCACCAAGTGCCAATCAGAACGAGTTCAAAACAGAGCACCTGCTCGAACTTGATTGGTGGTTTGCTGCGTGATGGACCAGTTTTTATCCTCATTAATAAAAAAGAACGACTGATTTCGCAAAATGTATTTGAGTAAAATGTACGATATTTGACTTTGAAATGTAGTGAAGTAAAAGTAAAAGTCTCCCTGAATGGAAATACTTCAGCGAAAGAACTACTTAAGTTCAGTAACCAATTACACTTAATTAATTATGCTCCAGCACTGATATTTACACGTTCATGGACTACAAGAAGTAAGAGCAACACTGCCACTGCTGGGCCCTTGAGCAAGGCCCTTAGTATTCAATTTCTCAGCTGTATATCTGAGATAACTGTAAGTCGCTCTGGATAAGGTCAAATTATTAAACATATGTTTATCACAATTTGATGGAGCACAACACAGCTGTGCTAGAATTATCAACCCAAGCAATGTCTTTCAGCCTGATACTAGCGCAATGGAGATATTTCTGTTTATTAATGTGCAATACAAGCTCTATGTAGGTACAGTTCAAATACAGCGCTAACGAGTTGGATTTATGATTTTTGGTATCAAAGGAAATGGCGAATCCGGTTTAGATTCCCAACAATAATTATATGTATAAAATGTGTAATTGATTATTTTGATTATTAAATACGTATTCATTTGTAATAAGTTTATTACTATACCTGACTCAACCATTATAAACACTATATAGTTTGTAGCTACTCATAAGTGGGAGCTTAGTGGTTAAAGCATTAGAGTTTGGATCTGAATGTTAAGGTCAATTTTAGGGCATTGATCATATTTCGTATTGTGTGTGAATGAGAGGGAGGGCAGTGGAGGGGTGCGGTTGCAGGGAGAAGAGGTGGAGAAGGTGGGGGAGTTCAGGTACCTGGGGTCAACAGTGCAGTGTGTTAGAGAAGGGAAGAAAAGAGTGCAGGCAGGGTGGAGTGGGTGGAGAAGAGTGACTGCAGGAGTGATTTGTGATAGAAGAGTATCTGTGAGAGTGAAAGGGAAAGTTTATAGGACTGTGGTGAGACCTGAGATGTTGTATGGATTAGAGACAGTGGCATTGAATAAAAGACAGGAGGTGGAGCTGGAGGTAGCAGAACTGAAGATGTTGAGGTTTTCGTTGGGAGTGACGACGATGGACAGGATTAGAAACGTAGATCATATTTGGTATAGTCAGATTTTGATGACTACACTTTGTGCCACTTTGGATCAATCAAAACAACATCTTAAACACATTTCTACACCAGACACTCATCCTTCATTACAGAATATTAATAGAATGTATGTTAATAAAATGCACCAGACTGGACCGTACAGCAAAACAGGCATGGACAGAAACAGGCATGGAGTCAGAAACAGGCTAATCGCTCCTTAGCCTCAAACGTATTTCAGCCTCTGTGCCTCGACAGTGTGCTAATTCTGTTATAGTCACTAGGAACGCTAACGTCATTAGCATGGGTAGGATATCCTGAGTTCCAGATAAGTCGAAGGTCTTTTGGAAAAAGCACCGTGATGTGCCACTGAACTCACCGGATTGTAAGAGCTGCTGTAGCGTTTCAGGTGCTTGATGAACTCTGACCTGGAAGTGTTCGCTACAGCTGTGAGCGCCATGCTATTGTTGTTCATCCTGAAAAACAGAATTGGGTTAGTTTCTGGGTTATTGTGTCCTTTATTAGAGCACATGCAACACTTTAAATGATCATTTGGACTCCTCCATCATGTTACTGCGAGTGCGGGTTGTACCTCAACTCAACCCCGGAGCTAAAACAAACCTATTTACACTGTGACATGAGCTGACAGGAAGTGTGCTGGACCTGTATTTATACACACCTATACTTTACATATCTGCCTGTCCAGAATTTGATCATAATGTCTCCTGCAGAATTTACACAGGTCACACTTTTTAAAGCCAGATTTTGTGGACATCTGCTCCAGTTCTAAGTCTTCTACATCACTTCCTGTAATCAGACCTTTCATAGCCTGATTAGCCTGCTTTAGCCTAAGATGTCTGAGCTAACATTCATTCCCAATCTCAGATCTACAGGGATTAGTCAGCTTTATCATGTAGTGTTCGGTTCAGCTCTATTTGAAGCACACACACAAGCACAGACGGTCCAGTTAGCTAACTAAGCCCCCGACCCACTGACCCTGGGTCACTCCGCTGGCATTAATGTTTATTTCATAATTATTTATTGTGTTTTTACTAACTTTCTTTTAATCTGAACTTTTTTATTTCGTCATTTATAATCATCATTTAGGTCTATTCATTTCGATTTTTTCCAAATTTCTGTTCCAACTTCATTCTGTGTATTTCAAATTTTTTTCGCCATGATCTGGGCTTCAACCTTCTACACCAGGGAGCTTTTAGCAGCTCAGAGATATGTAAGATATATACACAGGAGTATACAGGAAGCCCCTGACTTGCAATGGAAATGCAATCTGATAACCCCATCGTAGTTCAAAAATATCGTAAGTTGAGACATGGTCTAGCCTACCCAAGAGCCTTAAAAAATAGTGATCAGTATGGGGTAGTATACTATAACTTGTTAATAAGTAAACAAATTGCAATACAAAGTTAACCAAAACAGAGCAATTTACACTACCGTACTGTAGTACGTAAGAAGCACAATTGAATTGATGACTGAGACTAATAGACTGAGAGAGATGAGAGCTAATATTAAGTTTTGAAACCAAAAAAATTAAAAAACAGTTACACATTTTTGTGACAAACAGTTACACATTTTTGTGACAAATGAACCCTGACCATCGTAACTCGGGGACTACCTGTCTGTCTGTCTGTCTGTCTCTGTCTGTCTGTCTGTCTGTCTGACTGTCTGTTTGTCAGTCTATCTATCTATCTATCTATCTATCTATCTATCTATCTATCTATCTATCTATCTATCTATCTATCTATCTATCTATTATCGCTCTCTCTCTTTCTCTCTCTATTTATATATATATATATATATATATATATATATATATATATATATATATATATATATACACACTATATTTCCAAAAGTATTGGGACACCTGACCTTTCCTGCTATATGTGGTTCTATTCCAAACTGTTACCACAAAGCAGGAGGCGCTCAATTGTACAGGATGACTTTAGATGCACTGTAATAAAAGTTTGCATTTACTTGAACTTGGAAACCCACACCTGTTCCAGCATGGCGATGCCCCTGTGCACAAAGAGAGCTTCTTGAAGATCTGGTTTACATGTTTTGGAGAGGAATATCTTGAGTAGCCTATTATAGAGCTCTGATCTCACCCCTACTGAGCACCTTTGGTATGATTGTGAAAACTGACTGCACCCCAGGTCTCCTCACCTGCCTTTCGTAATCCCCTTGTGGCTGATAAACACAAATTTTTATAAGCACACTACAAAATGTAGAGGAACATCTTCCCAGAAGAGTGGAGAAAATTATAAGAGCAAATTGGGACCAAATGTGGAATGCACTGCTCAAAAATCACATACCGTACATATGACCAGATGACCCAATACTTTTGGAAATATAGTATGTTGTGTGTTTAAAGACTCAAACCTGGTGAACGGAGCAAGGCCTTTAGGAGCCACAGAGCACATACATGGGATGGACATAATGGTGATGCTGAGATAGAGACCCCTGCGGACCTGCCACTCATCATCGTCTTCTCAGAAAAGAGAAAAAAAGAAAAAATGATTATTAGGGTCAGGAAAAGAGGAATTCAGATTAAAATAAAAAGGAAGAGGAGATGGTTTTTATATATCAAGCACTCACCAACATTGGTCAGGTCCTCCTCCAGCTCACTCCTGTGTTAAGACAAAGCATTAGTGCTCAATCGGTGTGTGTGTCACCACAAGATGACCTTGAGTTGATTTGAATGGAGAAGATAAGAGAAATGAGGCGATACTCACAGGGTGTGATCGCGTTCTCCGGCGCTGCTGGGAACAAAAGACACCTCGCAGTCTTCGGGTCTTGAAATTCAGAGGGGCAGGAAAAGGTAATGACAGATGAAATGATGAGAGAGACATAACGTGAAGCCGACTTCTGCTTATCCCCTGACACAGTGAGGCTAAGAAGGGAGTACATGCTAACAGTGTGCTTGTGATTGATTATAAGGATGCATGGAGTGAGGAAGACAATCCTTTTGATAAAGAAAGGTGAACAATAATGCTAATGATAGATAGCATACCTGAGCTGTGTGAGAGCACTAAGGAGGGCGAGTTCGTGTCTCCGCATGGGTGGGATCCAGTTTAGTCTCTCAGCTACAGCTTGCACTTGACTGCCGAAACCCACCATTGCACAGAACCCGAAGCGCAGCAGCTCACCAGTGGAGCTCATGCTGCACATGTCCACTGGCTGTCTGTGTCCTACACACAAACACATACTGTTCTTACATGCATCAGAATGACTTGGTGTCAATTCTGTCTTCTAAGCACAGAATAATTGTGGGGACGATTATATTGCTACTGATTATCAGAGTTCTAATAGACCAATGATGGAACGGAGATGGTCAGGAGAATAAAATAGAAGCCATGATAAACATGACAAAGCCAAAAAAAAAAGCACATGGGAACCATGAAACATTTTGAGATGAGTGGAGGCAGGGTTAAGGGAAGGGGCAAGAAGGGGACCCATGATACTAATACAAGAGAAAGCAGAGATCAAAACCAGCTTCTTCATAAATATTGCCAATGCTGGAATTTGCTCGAACCGAATAAATCACAGACAGCCTCCGGGGCATCCAAGATGGCTTCGATGTGATAGTGTAAAAACCAAGAAAAAAGGAACTGAAAGCATTTTCAAATCTAACAGTAAAACTACAAGTCATCCATCAAGTGTCAATACCCGAGCTCATTCAGGGCATGCCAGAGTGTGTGTGTGTTTGTGAGTGTTTATGTGTGTGATTTTGGTGTCGATCCACCGGCCCGTTTCCCGCCTCAGCCCCGTTAGCTCCAACGCCCCAATCCCATTGGCCCAGTCCGTGCCTGACCCTTTTCTGTTCTTCCTTCCTGTCTCTCAGCTCATGAATTATTTATCAGCTCTCCCCAAATCCTGGCAGTTGGCCTTATTCACATGCGTAAATATTGCTTAATTAGAAATGAACAAGCCCTCCATCAGCCCCTGTGAGCAAGCATGACGTCCCCCCCGTTCCTGCCTATGTTTTCGTTCAGATCTCCAGATTTCCCTCATGCCTTTAAGCAAAACCAAAAAAAAGAAGAAGAGAGACACTTTAAGATGTTACTCTTTTGTAATCCATGTGATGGGAATGACAGCTTTATCTGATGGCTTCTTCTCGACTCGTCACTATTGCGCTAGTCGAGACGTGAATGCACGTCTTGAAATACCGAGACTAGCGTTAAAAAAAAACCCGCCAGCGTGTGCCAATCTCAATTAGTGCTAACAAAAGAACACACCGCACCCACTCCTTATTGTATCCCACCTCCCTTTGGTCAAGTGCGATGAGTTACACCACCATATGGCCCACATCTTCAGTCTGAAGAGTTAATAATGGGATATGCTCTCCAACAATCAGAGGGTCAGTACTGGGTTAATCAGCTCACTCCTCAGCCAAGCAGGTCTGAGAAAACGCCCGGAGATCCGGAGAAGAAGAATAATCAAGGACGCAGGGACCAGCTTTTATTAGGACTTAATACTTATTACAATACTGATATCAGAGCTAAATACCAAGAGCCTTCTTTACTGATATTTGACTATTTAATAACAGCACCAGGAATTGGATGATTTAGTTAGATCTAGTTAGTTTTGATTAAAAGGCAAAGACGGAAATTTACTGAGGCGGCAATCATGAATTTATTGTTATTAGCTACTATTATCTAAAACAACAGACAGCCAGGGTACAAAAAAGAATTCATAGTATATTTTGGCATTGCCCAACACATCACTGGTGTTTGGCTCCCCTCAATTAAAGACATATACCACAAACTCTGCCTACGAAGGGTGATGAAGCTTTATCAAAGACACTTCCCACTTCTGACACCTCTGGGAGATGACATAGATGACACCAGCAGACTCAGGAACAGTTTCTTTCTATATAAAACTCTAAAAATCTCTAAATCCAACTCAGTCAACTGAACACTACTCAAAAAAAGACTGCACTGTACATTAACATGTCTCTTATTGTTGCTGCGTCTTACTGTTGCACAAATGACAACATTCTACCTTATGTTGCCTTTTTGCACTGTTATGGTCACTTTTTTAAAAATACTCTTCTGTTTAACTTCACATTTGCACCTTATACTGTATTATTTGCAATATACAGGTGTCCCCTGGAACTTACATTCTAAGACCCGAAGCAAGTTCAGACAATCCACAAATTTCGACTTACCCTCACAACCCCTATGGTACCTTAGTGAATTCATCTAGACATTATGTCACTTTAATACAATAATGTGTTTTTTTTTTTTTATTATAAAATTTGTTAGTGAAAACGGTTTAAAATGTTATTCCTAACATTCCTTAACATTCGGTCCCTCAATTCCCAACAATTCCCAACAATTTTAAGATAATCCGTAACTTGCTGTTAGATAGGTTTCAAATGAGAACCCGTATATTTTCCGAGCCGCGAGTCCTGGACCGGGAATTATCGGGGGTTGACTGTACTGTATGTTGCACCTTTGCACTCTTATAATATATTAATTTTATATTGATCAGGCATAATTTATGTCCACTGATCATCACCCAATATTGGGTCGGTCCACTTTTGCAGACAAAACAGTTCTGACCCATTGAGCATTAACTTCTTTAGCAGTTTGAGCTACAGGAGCGCGTCTGTTGTATCAGTCCACACGGCCCAGCCTTTACTCCCTACGTGCATCAATGTGCTTTGGCCCCCATGACCCTGTCACCAGTTCACCATTTTTCCTTGAACTACTTTTGATAGATGCTGACCACTGCAGACTGGGAACTTCCCACAAGATCTTCAAGCTTTGAAGATGCTTTGACCCAGTCGTCTAGCAACCACAATTTGGTCCTCTTCAAACTCTCTCTTAAATCCTTACGCTTGCCAATTTCTCCTGCTTCTAACATGTCAACTTTGAGGACAGAATATTTACTTGTTGCCTAATAAATCCCACCCACAAACAGGTGCCATGATGAAGAGAAATAATCAAGCAAGTTAAAACAAAGAGCAAATGTGAAATTCTGCATGAAACTGGGCAAATCTGCCACAGAGACGTCTGACATGACCAGTGGTAGACAAAGTACAAAAACCATGTGCTTAAGTTAGAGTACTTGTTAAAGTAGAGATACAGTAGGTTAAATATAACTCCAGTAAAAGTAAAAGTGCTCCCTTTAAACTTTCCCTTAAGTTAAAGTATTTGCCTTCAAATGTACTTCAATACCAAAAGCACTGTGATTCATTATGGCTATAATGTTCCTATTATTATTTTTGTCTCCTCCTTTTTTGTGAAATTACACTGTTACTTTTAGCACACTGATCTATTAATAGAACGATATCAATGAGTCAAACACTAATTGATATCTTTTCAAATTATGATGAGCCCAAAACCTTTGTTTCAACCACTTTAAAAAAAAATAGTGCAAATAAGGACACAGGTGTTTTGGTGAGATCGAATCAGGAGTTTCTTCATCGTTTCTTCCTCTCTAAATGTTCTGCTTGCTGTTAAACTGATGCTGAATTGAATGTTGGTGATAAGTAGATACACAAAGCACCAATCAAAAGAAGTTTAAACCACAGTGCTCGACGCTGATTGGTGGTTTGCTGGGTGATTGAGCAGTTAAGTTTTTATCCTCTCATAAATAAAAGGAACGACTGATTTTGGAAAATTAAATGTAGCTGATTAAAAAAATGAGATATTTTAGTTTAAAATGTATTGAAGTAGAAATCTGCTCAAATGGAAATTAATTCAGTAGAGTGCACATACGTGAACAAACAGCAGAAGGTGCTTGACAAGCTTCGAAAAGAAGACTTCCAGAACACATTTCAGAAGACACATTCAGAACACATTACAGAAGTGGCAGGAATGCTGGGAGCGCTGTGTTTCTGCGCAAGGGGACATTTTTAAAGGGTAATGGTGTGTTAACATAGATAAATAAAGTACTTATTGTAAACAGACCTAATTTTGAAAACTTTTTGATACCATTTCTTATTAGATGTTTTCAGTGACTATAGACAGTGGCATCAAACTTTTGTTTAATCACGATCCAAATCATTTCTTTTTTATTGGTGGCCTATTTGACCAAAAAGTGCCTTATTCTACACTGGTTTGTATCTGTAATGTACCTGCTATGCCCATGTGAATTTTTCAAACTTAACTTCTACTCCTTTTTGCGAAAATTCTCCCATTGATATTTGGAAAATCTGGTCATCTTGATTTACTTTTCAAGTCTTGAATCTGTAACCTCACTTGCCATGAGATTCTGTTTGAATGTCTTTGTGTTACATGAACACATTGTGTTGTGTTGACCCGAACAATTTTTCTTCTTTTTTTAAAGCTCATCTCATTCCAGCGATCTGATAATGCGACTTAATAATATGATGAAGCTACAGCTCAGGCTTTTGCTATTAGCGAGCGTTCCTGAGATGCAAGCCCAGCTGTGTGTGTGTGTATATATGTGTGTGTGTGTGTGTGTGTGTGTGTGTGTGTGTGTGGTTGTATATATGTGTGTGTGTAATCCCCTGACACAAGCCAAATCCGCTTGTCTGTCATAGTAAGCCCAAGAGAGATTGCACAGGCAACACAATAGACCAGACGCATCGGTGCAAACGTCGCAAAAAACACCTGACACACACACACAAGGGCACACACATACACACACACAGACGAATGATCCTCGTCCTCTAACAGCCAAGATTCGGCCTGGCCAAAAAGCCCAAAAGCACGAACACATACAATGGAGAGCGGGAGAGGGGGACAGACAAGTACTCTGTCTCCTCCTGGGACCCACTCGTCTTCCATGGGACCTGTTAAACTGCATCACTGGTGCTGGAGGAACAGAACACGCACCAGGGCTGAACACCCACGTACACACACAGACACACACAGACACACACACACACACACACCTAAATCACTCCCAAAACAAGCTTGCAAGCTTTAATTAAACAGAACATTACAAAATGGAACCACAGTCTGCCATTGTGATCCAAAAAAGAGACTGAGACTGCAAAAAGCAGGAATTAGGATGGACTGATTCTATATACATGTATATATGGAGAGTGTATATATAAGAGAGAAAGCGAGGTAGAGAGAGAGACAAGCAAATTGAAGAACAGATGGATGGATGGCTCGATGAATGGATATGTACATATTGAAACATACATGCATGTACAGGGAGAAAAACAAACATATGGATACACCAGAGAGACTTCCAGCCAAACATATGGAGAGAGAGAGGGCTAGAGAAAGCGAAACAGATAGCGATAAATGAAAATACAGATGGAGGGAAAGATGGGAGGACACAGGACAGAAGACAGTAGAAAAACTTACAGACTGACAAAATTATTATTATTATCATTATAATTATAATTAATATAATTAATTAATCAAATAATGTTATTATTAATTATCATTATTATTATATTATTATCATTATTATAGGAGAAAAATAGTGGAGGAGAAGGAGGAAAATTAGTGGTTTTGGTTGTAGCATTAATCATAGCAGCAATATTGTTGTTTATCCTATTGTTTGTGTTATTGGTGTTTGTATCTGTGAGATCACTGTATAAGATCACTGTACACTGTATTTCTGAATGATGGCTGATGTACTATTAAACACTGTTCTGTTTCTGAATTCTAAAATTCTTTTGGCAAGCACACAGAAAGACACAAAAGCAATAGAAAATAAAGTAAGAAAACAATAGAAATACAGAGAGAGACATCAACACGTTATAAACATAAACAGAGAGACATAGGCTTAAGAGAGACATAGGCAAAAGGCTCAATGAACAGTTTTGCACTCACAGTTTCTATCAGTGAACAAATAAGCTTAACATTTGGACAAACTTAGGGACTAATTTATGAATTTAATATTTATATTTGTGATCTATTTATTTCTGCAAAGTTGTTTTGAGACAATGTCCACTATCATACAGGTTTTACACATAAACTTGACTTGATGTGAACTGAAATGTATTGGTATTATGTACATTACATGCAGACACACACACACACACACACACACACACACACACACACACACACACACTTACCCAGGATGATGTGCAGTGCTGCAGTTACAGGATGTTTCACACCATAGACAGAGCACGCAACAACATTAGCAGAACCTGCAGGGAGAAAATGTTAAAAGAAATGTATGTAATTACAAGCAAATGTCAGTCATGTGGTCAGTCAGTCTGTCAGCAAGTCAGTCAGTCAAACCAGTAAGTCAGTAGGTTAATCAGTAAGTCTGGTCCCACTATCTCTCAGGGTATAAGGTAGGCATACGTCAAGATTGTTTTCTGTTTTGGCACCGAGTTGATGAAACGAGCTTCTCCTAAATGTCCGAGCAGCTGAGACACTGGCTACCTTTAAAAGATGGGTGAAGACCTACCTCTTTCTGAAACACTTAAACAAAAATGTATTTTACCCGTATGTTTTATGTTTTTAGGGGTCGCTACAGTGGATCATCCGTCTCCATACTACTCTGCCTTTTTCAAAACCAACCACCTCCATGTCTTCCCTCACCACATCCATAAACCTCCTCCTTGACCTTCCTCTTTTCATTCTTACTGCCAGCTCCATTCTCAGCATTTTTCTACCGATACCTGTTTGTTTTATGTCTTTATGTAAAAAAAAAAAATGTGTGCTATTATTCCCCTCAACAGAGTTTAGGCTGATGGTATATAAAGTTTGCAACCAGTGAACCAGAGTTTATTCATTGATAGAGACTTCAAAGCAATGTTGTACATCACTCTGGATAAGGGTGTCCGCTAAATGCTGTAAATGTAAATGTAAGTAGGTTAGTAAATCGGTCAGTCAATAAGTCAATAAATCAGCCAGAAGGTTAACTAAAAAGTGCGGAGGTCAGTTTGTAAGTTAGTCAGAAAATCAGTGAAGAAATCAGGCAGTTAGTCAGTCAGTCAGCCAGGAGGTTCATCAAAAAGTCTGTCAACAATTTAGTCATTAATCGGTAAATCAGTCAGCAAGTCAGTCACCAAGGAAATCAGTTAGTCAGTAACTCAATAAATTAGTCAGGAGGTTAAACAGAAAGTCTATCAGAAGGTCAGCTAGTAGATTAATCAGTCAGTAAAACAGTCAATCAGTTAATCAGAAAGTCTGTCAGCAATTCAGTCACTAAGTAAATCAGTCAGTAAATCAGACTCTCACTCAATCAGTCAGTCAGTAATCAGAAAGTCAGTTAGTAAATTAGTCCGAAAGTCAGTAAATCAGACATTTAATAAGAAAGTCTGTCAACAATTTAATCAGAAATCAGTAAATCAGTCAGCAAGTCAGCCACTAAGTAAATCAGTCAGTCAGTAAGTAAAAAAAAACAGTCAGTCAGTAATCAGAACGACTGTTAGTGAATCAGTGATTAAGTTAGACAGTCAATTGATCAGAAAGTCTGTAAGCAATTTATTCAGTAATTAGTAAATCAGTTAGAAATTCAGTCACTAATTAAATCAGTCACTAATTTAATCAGTCAGTGAGTAAATCAGTTATTTAGTCACTTAGTCAGTCGGTTAGTCAGTCAGTAAATCAGGCTCTCAGTCAGTCTATCAGAAAATCTGTCAACAATTTAGTCAGTAATCAGTAAATCAGTCAGAAAGTCAGTCACCAAGGAAATCAGTCAGTCAGTAAGTCAATAAATCTGTCAGGAGGTTAATCAGAAAATCTTTTAAAAGGTTAGACAGTAAATCAGTCAGTCAGTTAATCAGACAGGAAGTCGGTGAATCTGAAGTCAGAAAGTTTATCTGTGCATGTGTTAAGAAGTCAGTGCCTGCCTGCCTGCCTGAACACGACTCTGAAGATATAGACTTACATGTCATTCACTGCTTGTTTACTACCATAACTCTGAAGTCTTCACACATGTACACACAGACACAACAGCATTCACCTGAAATGCCCATCTCAGATGAACTGTGCTGCAAATTGCTGTGCAATGATGTAAATTATAAGCCCAATAAAGGTGGCTGTGTCTTTTCTATTAGATCAATTAAGCTAATAAACTGACAACTGTTTATGACAGTGGGTGACACTGAGATTAATGTGTGTAAATACTCATTTGTACAGAAAAACATTAAATTGCCGGGGTCCATGTTTCCACTAAGCGTTTTGGTGCCTGTTGCACCTGGCAATCAATTTTACTCAAACACACCATTCACACACACACACACACCCACACACACACACACACCCACACACACACAGCAAGTGGAGAGAGAGGCGGTTAATCATTACAGCACACACTGTCAGGTACAGGGCATTAATATCAGATGCTATCAGTTCATGCCAGAGGAGGTTGGTATCTATGTATGTGAGTTTGGAAGAACAGGTGTGTTTGAGAGAACAGGTGTGTGTGTGTGTGTGTGTGTGTGTGTGTGTGTGTGTGTGTATGTGCTTTTGCATGGATGCATGGAGCTCATCAGGTGAAGAGACAATAGCTTTGGTTTACCAGTGACAGACCGAACAAAGACCAAACACACACACACACACACACACACACGCACACGCACACGCACACGCACACACACACACACACTGTGACTAGACATTCTTCCACACAACGTCTTGTAACACAAAGATCCTAATCTCTACAAATGGTGCGTGACACGCGAGATCTTTCCCGATATTGCAGGTGAAAGTGGTTCCTTTAAATTAATTCTTTATAAAGACGTCTAAAGTCTTGCCAGCTCTGTGTGATTCCTCACACAGTAAACACCATGCTTTGATCAAATTCTTGGAGAGCTACATATCTTATAGCAACGAATCAAAATCGAATCGAATCAATTCCGTTTGTAATCAGAGAAGTGGAAGCTCAGTGTTTAAGATCTTGGACTTTTGATTGGAAGGTCATGAGTTTAAGTCCCAGCACCACCAAGCTGCCACTGCTGGGCCTTTGAGCAAAGCCTTTAACCCTCAACTGCTTAGTGGTTTGAATGAGATAATAAAATAAAGTCGCTTCTGATAATGCCATCTGCCAAATGCAGTAATTGTAATCAGATCCCAGATTTCTTTTATGTGGTTTTGTCAGATTTTTGAGGGCATGCAGAATTTGCAGTAACTGCTAGAATGTTTCTTGTGTTCATTTACATTTACAGCATTTAGTAAGTAGAGATTCTCAAGTTTTAAAAGACTCTGGACAAAAGTTCTGACTGACTACACTTTTTCACTTAAGTTGAATTCTGGCTCTGATATGTACTTGAGTAAAAAGTGGTCATTACTACTAGCTGTTTTAGTGTCACGCTGGTAACTGGACTTCACGTCATTTTAATATATTTTGCAAAATAATTTAAAATTTTGTTACCTAATGAATGTATCCAGGTTTAACATCCACCATATAGAACACAATCAGAGAAACGATAATGATGATCAGGAATGTCTCTGTTTTCAGTCATGTTTACATCACTGACGTTGGGATTTGAACACATAACCTTGCGATCCTAAATCCAACATCTTATCGACTGAGATACCACGTCCCTTCCATTTGAGACATATGCAAAAGATTACGATATTTATATCTGCCTGCAATTTTCTCAACTTTTTCCAGTTTTTTCCAGTGTAGCCAGAAATATTGTCTGCATCCATCACATATTTGAGCAGTTTATCAGGTAAACCTACTGCTATACACATTATAGAAGTACAGTTCCTGAGTGCAACCCATCTGTTCTGCTCAATTTCTCATCTCCCTCTGAACTGTCCATTAATTAGGCTTCAATATTATTCGAATAATGAACCATTCTCAGCACAGCAGTGACAACAGCACATTGTGTGTGTGTGTGTGTGTGTGTGTGTGTGTGTGTGTGTGTGTTTGTGTTTGTGTCTCGCTCAGGCTCCAAGTCATTTCTAAACAGTAACAAACATCGTTCTGCAACAAAAACAGGAAAAAAACAACAACAGGATTGTTAGAGCTGTTTTTTATGAATGAGTGATCTGTGATCAATATTCACTCATACGCTTTCCAAATTATCTCCCTGAATCTGCTACACCTGCTCTAACATTATCTAAATACTGAAATTAGCATTTTGTGATAGTGGGCTCATTGTTCGGCGCGTTTATTGCCGCCCGGTGTCCACCTGAGATCCGTCTGTGTGCAGTGGATGAAGACAATGCTGTCTACATTACTACCCAGCGATTGTTTTCTTTTTCTTTGCGCTATTGTTATTCGGTGGCGAGGTTTTATATAATCTTTGTGGTCTGAAGTTCCATATTTTGTCTCTTTAGGGGGAAAAAAAGGAAGAAAGAAAAAAAAAAAAAGAAAGAGAAATAACAGCTCTCGAAGCCTTTGCCAGCATGGCAATATATTAGTTGTCTCCATTCCGGAGCACTGATATACGTGGGGGGTTTGAATGTGAGACCAAGAGAGAGAGATGGAGAGAGTATGGGGAGGGGGTGGTAAAGTGTGAGGAGGAGGGAAAAAAAAATGTCCTTGGAAGTGTGAGCACTTCTGCAGAACAATTAACTTAATTAAGCAGACGACATGAATATTCATAAGGCTGTTAATGTGCCCCCCCCTCCTCCTCACAATCCTCCTCTTCCCCTCCCTCATCCGGCCAGATGAATGCGACGCCGACTCGCTAGTCAAGCATGTCTTAGAGCCTCGTCAAAAAATTTTTGGTTCTTTGCCTGGAATATCAAAGAAATTAACAGTCCCGTGGAAACCCTTAGGAGCGAGCGAATTAATTAGGAGCGTGCGCTTTACCGCGTTATGGGCTACATAGGGAGCGCCGTATATGAGACGCAGCTCTTAATTGGGCCGCGAGAGTCGTTTTACGTGTTCAGCTAGTGTGGAGTGAATAATGGGTTGTTTTTAAGACATGGTTCCCGTTAAAAAAAAATTACGACTTGGTAATAAGAATGAGACGGAAACATGATTCGTATACTGCTGTACGTCTGTCAGGATTACTGGCCTATTGGAAGCCAATGAAAGGAGGCCGTAAGCAACCATATTCTGAAGTCAAAACACATATTGATTCATATTGAATAAAGGTCTGATATATTAATAAATATACAGTAAATTAAGAATGCACTGAGATGATCCCGATCATGACTGCATTGTTTTTTTTGGGGTTTTTTTTGCCATTCTGGGTAAATTGATTGGACTGGATATAATGCGCTATAACCTTTCAGGCATTTTTGTTCTAGGACAGACAGTTGGGTTTAAACAATAGGTTTATGTTCTTCAATTTTATTTTAATATAGATTATTATAATAGTATCATGTTAGGCAGTTTTTTAGAGAGCGCACTAGTCAGAGATCGCAAATCACATCTGTAGCAAACTGCACAAGCTCAGATATATTCATGTGGATCTAATAACTATATTTTTCTTTCATTGATTTGGTCACAGATACACATATACCGATCAGGCATAACATTAAGACACTATAACGTCATGAGCGGTGAAGCGAATAACACTGATTATCTCTTCATCATGGCACCTGTTAGTGAGTGGGATATATTAGGCAGCATGTGAACAGTTTTGTCCTCAAAGTTTGACGTGTTAGAAGCAGGAAAATTTATTCTGCACACTTGCATGATAATTCACATATACTAAAAGCACATACACATGCACAACATGTAAATATACGCAAACAGCTAAACATTAATATGGATAGCTTTTTTACAATACACACATAAACACACACACACACACACACACACACATTAGTGATCTGCGAATGCAAGAAGCAAAAGTATGTGCATGTATAAAGTGTGCACTGTGCATGTTGGGTCCATGTTGTGATTTGTAAAAGCATGTCCTGTGTGTGTGTGTGTGTGTGTGTGTGTGTGTGTGTGTGTGTGTGTGTGTGTGTGTGCAAAGTATGCAGTGGTAGTCTGTATGGTTTTTTTTGCCCTGTAAGTGTGTATGTGGTTTTGTCTTTATGTGGTCATATTACCCTAAATAATAATAAATAATGTGTGTGTGTGTGTGTGTGTGTGTGTGTGTGTGTGTGTGTGTGTGTGTGTGTGTGTGTGTGTGTGTGTAATGAAGAAGGCTCTGTTTCAATTAACTCGGCATGTGATTGTCCTGGCGGTGATTAAATCAGTCTGATAACACACACACACACACACACACACACACACACACACACACACACACACAGTTATGAGCAAAGCTGTTTGTTTTTGCCAGAGGAGCTTCACAACATGATCAGCCTAAATCACTGTGACAGGAACTCTTTGGAGGAAGGTGCAGAGGAATTCTGGGTAATTTCTGACGTGTATGAGGATAGAGAATGAGTGTTCCATATGATTGAAAGTGTAGTGTAAGGGTTACTTTTGTGTTTTGTGTGTGTGTGTGTGTGTGTGTGTGTGTGTGTGTGTGTGTATGTGTGTGTTCTACTGATGACCCTCACCTGCTGGTATCACACCTAGAGGAAGTGGTGCTGGGACGGGCATGAAGACGGAGTGTGTGTCCCTCTCAGCTTCCATCTGTGCTCGGAGCAACAAACCCTGAGCAACTTCAGCTACGGAGCCGTCTCCCCCTACACACACCACCCTGAAACACACACACACACACACGCAGGGAGGTGAGAGAGAAAAAGAGAACCAGAGAGATGAGAAAAAAAATAGACAGAGTGAAAAAAGGAGAGTGATAGCTGGGTAGAGGGAGGGAGAGACAGTAAAAAGATGAAACAGGGCAAAAGAGAGATTAGTAAAAAGAGAAAAGGAGAGAAATAGAGGAGAAGTAATAGAAGCAGAAAAAGCAATAAGAGATGGATAGAACAAGAGACAGGGATAAAGGCCAAAGAGAAAGAAAGAGAGACAAAGATACAAAGAGAAGGAAAAGAAAAGGGGAACAAACACAGCAAATAATAATAGAAAACAAACAGATTGGGATGACAAATGAATGATTATTATGATGAATATTATTTGGAGCAAGAAGAGAGGATGAGATGATTGCGAGAGAGAAGAAAATATAAGTGTGGAAATATGGGAAGGAAAGGAAAACAAATACAGGAAACACTTAACAAGAAAGCACTTGTAAGAAAATAGAGAAGGAGAGAGAGAGAGAGAGAGAGAGAGAGAGAGAGAGAGAGAGAAAGATTTGGAGAGATTTGGAGATATTTGGAGATATTTGGAGATATTTGGAGATTGTGAGGTGAGTAGTAGCATGATGGAGAAAGAGAGATGCGATAGAGAAAGAGGGAGGCGATGAAGAAAGCAGTGGGGAAAAAGAAAGAAAACAAAAGGAGAGAATGTTAAAGATAAAAAAGGATAGAAAGGATAGGTAGAAAGAGATAGATAGATAGATAGATAGATAGATAGATAGATAGATAGATAGATAGATAGATAGATAGATAGATAGATAGATAGATAGATAGATAGATAGATAGAAGAAGAGATTGACAGGAATTGAAAGAGGAACAGAATGCAAACTGGGAAAGTAGTGATGAAATCAGAGGATGACAGAAAAAGGGATAAGGGGTCAAGAGTGAAAAAAGCAGAAGAAGAAGGAAGACAAAAGAGAAAAAGGAAAAAGATGCAGAGGGAAATTGAAAAAGAGAATAAAAGAGGTAGAATAGAGAATATAAGTAGGGGAAAAGCAAAAAGATGACACTGCGAGAAAAAAGGGATGGTGTGAGAAGCAAGAAAAAATGGAGAATGAGGAAAA
Source organism: Silurus meridionalis (assembly GCF_014805685.1). Classification (NCBI taxonomy): domain Eukaryota; kingdom Metazoa; phylum Chordata; class Actinopteri; order Siluriformes; family Siluridae; genus Silurus; species Silurus meridionalis. The sequence goes on from NC_060886.1 coordinate 6,657,522, forward strand.
AGTACTTATGTTGTACAACTTTTGAGCGCACGTGTGTGTGTGTGTGTGTGTGTGTGTGTGTGTGTGTGTGTGTGTGTTTGTGCTTTCTCTCGAGTGGAAAGCGTTTGCGTTGCCGTCTTTACATGCGAGTGAAAACGCGTCTGTAATGAGTGACTCCGTTTCAATTAACAAACGTGATAATTCTCTTTAGATGTATCAAAGAAGCGGATTAGTGCACGTGCTGAGCATTTTAATCGGAAAACACCCCCCACACACATATATACACACACACACACACACACACACACACAAATAAGTCCCTTCTCTGCAGCAGAATAAATCATGGAGAAGGGTTTGGCTGGATAATCTGCTTTTATGCACATTACTAATAAATGAAGAGAGGCTGGCAAAGCAGATTACACTTATTTCAGTAATGCCTTTTGAACAATTGCAGCCTGAGACTGAAATTCTAGCGTTCGTCTTCTTCACGTGCAGCCTGTGGAAACGCAGCTTTCCAATGTGTAAGAATTGTTACAGCTAAGTTCGAAGAGGAAACTAATCAACAACATGAAGCAAATAAACTGAGAACACTATAAAATCAAATATGTTCTTACAACTGATCCACTCAAACTGTTATATTTCTCTTATACTACAGCAATCTTTGACTTTGGCTCTGTAGGTTGTGAGTTCGAATCCCAGTCACACCAAGCTGCCACTCCTGGGCCCCTGAGCAAGGCCCTTAACCCCATAGCTGTTCAGTTGTATCTTCTTCATCTCCTCACCTTAACAATGAGAAAGTTATAATGAATAGATAACGTGTCACCCAGATGAGGATGGGTTCCCTTTATAGTCTGGTTCCTCTCAAGGCTTCTTCCTTATTTGGTTTGAGGGAGCTTTCCTCACCACATTCTCCTCTGGCTTGCTCATCAGGGATACATTTATGAGCTTTGTGACAATAGCTGCTGTTGGCTAAACAAGTAAAATAGAATTGAACTGGCAATTGAAACATCTGTGAAAATATCAAGAGGAGAATCTACAAGCATCTTTCAACAATACAAGTCTCATCAGATCATCTACCTCAAGAAGTTTTCTGTTTTGACTTGTCTTGAAGTTGATGGTATTTAGTTTATATTGAGACTTGGGCATTTGTCTTGCTTAAACTGAATAGACAAATGTTCAGAAATAATATTTCAATTGGTGTGTGTTTTTTGAACACACCATTCCATATTTAGTCTCCATTTGCTCCATTATAAAAACCTCCAATCTTCTAGGAAGGCGTTCTACTAGATTCTGGAGTGTACTTGTGAAGATTTGTGCTAATTCAACCACAACATCAGGAGCGTTAAAAGTGTTCAATGGGGTTGTAATGTGAGCTCTCTAGCAGGCCTCTCTTCCACTTCCAACCCATGTAACCCATATCTTCATGGAGCTGGCTTGGGGTACATGTGTATCCTGTACAATTGTATTCCTCCAGCAGTTTGGGAAAGAACCACATATGGCTAAAAAATTAAAGTTTGTCTCAATACTTTTGTCCATATAATGAAGCTGAGGTAAAAAAAACTTGGTCTCAAAAAGGTTTTGATCCTTTTTCCTTACAGGTCTTGACACAACCTAATTAGGACTTGACTTCCTCAGCTTACCCTACTCTTTGAGTTGTCTTGGACTTGACAGTTTTAATCTTGAATGCAGTCCTACTTCCCCATGTCACAAACCTTTAAACTGAATGTTAAGTGTAAGTAAGTGTAGACACTAGATATACATTTTATAAATGTTAAATACATTTGGAGAAACAGTTGAAAAAGTCTAATCACTGGAAAATTTTCAGCAATTTCTGACAAATCAGATTAAAGAATTAAAGAGCTATAGTATATTTTAAAAGCTTGTAAGATTACCGGTAATAATGTTTTTCAATTCAGGGCTCATAAATTCCAGCACTGTACTTGTTTGAGTTCTTATTTAAGACCAAGTGACATGTACAAGTATCCCACCAATTTTAGGTCCAACTTGTTGCACCGAAACACTTCTGACCCACTGAGACACAAAACTTCTAAAGCTGTCCTTTGGTATACGCCATTATGTTGTCAGCAGCAGTTATCTAAGTTTTGAGGTTGAGCCACCCTGGATGGGACTTGTTTGTCCAGCACATGCGACAGATGCTCCATCAGCCTGAGGTCTGGAGATTTCGAATGCCAAGTCTTCACCCCATATGCTGATCAATGAGCCTTGGGCACCCATGAGCCTGACGTTAGTTCACTGGATGTCCTTCCTTGGACCACTTTTGAAAGGTACTAATCACTGCATATTGGGAACACCCCACAAGATATGGCATTCTGGCTAGAGAACCTGTCATCTAGCCATTACAATTTGGCAATTGTCAAAAAGTCATTCAGATCCTTTAGCTTGCCCATTTCATCTGATTCCCACGTATTAACGAAAAACTGGCTGTTCACTTGCTGCCCTTACGCATTAAAATGAACATTATAACAAGATAATTAATGCTTTTACATTAGTGCAAATTATGCTGAGGAAGACAGTAGTTTTGCTTTGATGTGGCTACCATGGCAATTTCTAGCTTTACATCATTCTTAAATATATCACAGTTTCAAAAACCAAGGCACAAATCTTTCTAAGGCTATGTCTACACTAATCCGGATACCTTTGAAAACGGCATTTTTGTCCAAAAAGCTCTGCGTCCACACTTTCATTTTCAATCGTTTCCCAATAGTTGCTCATCCACACTGAAACATCCTGCCATTGTGTTTCCTTTCCGCCTCTTTGAAACGTCATGGCAATGACCATGTCCACACAAATACGTTGGCGTATTTTTCTCTACTTTTTGGCCTTCGGGCGTTTTCAGTAAATGAAAAGGTAGCTTATTGAAAACACCCCCCACTGTTCTTGCGTTGCAGTGTGGACTGTGAAAACAGAGGCTTTCAAAAAGGATGATACATTTGTGGTCATTGCTGCGATGTTTCTAAGAGCCAAAACGTAAATAAACAGCAGGCCTTAGGTCTTATGTTTTTTTTTGCTTGTTTTTGACTGAAAACACTGTCTCAGTGTGAATGGAAGGCCAAAACCGAGAGAAAAATATACGTTTTCAAATGAAAATGTATTAGTGTGGACATTGCCTTAGATGATTTGGTAATGATTTTAGACATGCAGTTTATAAAACATCCAAAATATAGCTTAAATGATCAACTATATCTAGAACTAACACTTTATTCTTCAATATTCTGCCCAGTCCAGATCTGTGCTTTGATGGGATGCTGCCAATACATAAAACTCTTCAATAAAAAGGGTTAGACTTTCCATTTCAGAGCAATAAATGTACATCATCGTGCATGCAAATGAAAGCACGCTTGCGCAGGGCTTCGGTTTTCAATGATAACACTTTGAGAAATCTTCCACTTTAGAAAATGGATGACCCAGTGCAAACATGAGAATAAACATTGACCAGGGAACCTTTTGAAGGAACTAAAAGTGTGTGTTTAATAGGGGGAAGGGGCACTACGTCCTGAAACACTTACCACCTGCTGAAAAGAGTGTCAGCTCATGTGCCTTATCTTACGCTGGTAATCCTCTTCTGTTTAATACTTTGCACCACTGACTGAGACCGAAGCCATTGTAAGGATCCTCAACTAGTGCATACCGGCTCACATGAGAACCTGGTGAGGTATTTTAGTAACAAAAACACATTGATCAACTTTAGTTTCTTTAACATGAATAATCCATTTAGCACTTACATTTATATAATTTATGTGGCTGAGCAGCTCTAGGGTTAAGGGCCTTGCTCAGGGGCCCAGGAGCAGCAGCTTGGTGTGGCTGGGATTTGAACTCACCACCTTTAGATCTAAAAGTCAAAGCCTTAACCACTGAGCTATGACCTTCTCTACACTCTGTTATAATGAATCTAATCACATTGATTTATGTTGATTATTAGCTATGAGCTCTTAATCGAAATAAGGAAAAGAGACAGGGCTAGAAAGGGGAGCATTTTGCAAACATTTCGCTAGCTTAGATAGCTAGTTCAACAACTAAAAAAAATATTTGAATGAGTTAGACATTTAGTATAGATTTATTTGAATGAAAATCACAAATAGTGTACAGCTATGTGTTTACATTCTCTCTATCTATCTACACTACATGGACAAAACATTGACACAACTGACATTTCCAGTCATATGTGGTTCTTCCCCAAACTAGAGACACACAACTGTATAGGGTGTTTTTGGATATAGTAGCATGAAATTTTCCCTCCACTTGAACTAGCAGGTCCAAACCTGTTCTAGCATATCAATACCCCTGTGCAAAAAGCCAGCTCCATGAAGATATGCTTTATATGATTTGAAGTGGAAGCTCCAGCTCTATATTTTTTTTTTTTATCGGATTTTTAAAAATAAATAAAATAATACTCTTTAGATTCCAAAGTCGAGATAATCTACAGATCATTTCTGTAATCCAAGTATGACTTTCAAACTCTCTGTGAGCCTGAGCTCCTATTTTGCATTTGTATTTTTTTCAGCTCACCCTGCATAGAGAGATCTCAGTCAGAGGAAGTCGCTAATAAACACCGGGTACAAATGCAGCTTTTTTCGGTTTAGGAAGATGATAATTACCATTAATGTGTGAGCACAATGACTGCCACTGTGTCAGCAGTGACACCTTTTTAACCTGCCTATTGTGGCATGCAAACACACACATGTGAGCACGTGTACGTGCAGAGAGATGGCGCCGTGTCACACGTGTCTTGCACTCGCGACCTTGTGAGAAGTGCATCCAAAATAGCGCAGGCCCATTACTGCACAGTTAGATTACTGCAGTAATTAATGAGTTATGATCTATTAATGAAAAATGTGCGATATTACCTTTTCAAACTTAATTCTTCTGAGGTTAATTAAGCAAGTCGAGATAATGTGTGTGTGGGTGTGTGCATGTGTGTGTGTGCTGGGGTGTGTGTGTGTGAGGTGGGGGGCTGCACAGTGCGTGCCTGTCTGCTGAGCCCAATAGAACATTTCCTCTTTGAGAAAAACTCTTCAGAAAGACAATGAAATCTCTCTTTTTTTTCTTTTTTCGTTTCGTCCCTCAGCTTTGGCGATGTGTCGATAGCAAGTCCATTTTTTTCTTTTTTAATAAGACACCTCGCATAACTGCAAACCCGCTGTGACGTTTCCTGCGCCTGAGATTCGTTCGCACGCCGTGGCGTACAGTGAAAGCGTCCAGCACTTTCTCCGACTGAATTATACGAGGCTCAAAATGAAGTACTGCCTGCCAAATCCAGTGGCATGTTCTAAGAAAGTCAGTGCAAATCTGTAAGCAACTTGAGTCTCTGGAAACAAAAACATCAGTAGCATGCTGATTGTTTTTTTTTTTTTTAATAAACGCTAATTTAAAATATATCTTACTTCATCAGTAATTGAAAATAAAGCAAAGATCAGTAAAACAACTCTACAAACCTAGCATCTGATCAGCTGGATAAAAAATGTGTTCTTAGTAAAGGCAGGCTGTTGGTGTCTGATCATGTTTGTTGGTGTCTGATCATGTTTGTTGGTGTCTGATCATGTTTGTTGGTGTCTGTGTTGGTGTCTGATCATGTTTATTAGTGTCTCTGTTGGTGTCTGGTCCTGCCTGTTGTTGTCTGATCATGTTTGTTGGGGTCTCTGTTGGTGTCTAATCCTGTTTGCTGTTGTCTCCTTTGGTGCCTGATCATGTTTGTTGGTGTCTGATCATGTTTGTTGGTGTGTCTGTTGATGTCTGAGTGGGTTTGGTGGTTCCTAAATGTGTTTACTGGGGTCTGATAATGTTTTTTGTAGTGAGTTTGATAATATCTGTGGTTTTTGTTGGTGTCTCTGGTAGTGTCTGACCATGTTTGTTGGTGTCTGACCATGTTTGTTGGTGTTTGTGTTAATGACTGTATAAGACTGTAGAAAGAACATTACTTATAATCTTACACTCCAGTGCTCATGTTAGTTCTCACTCTCCAGTGTTCTGTATTGTTTAAAGACTAGAATAACACTCTTGATGTCACCCAAATGAGGATGGGTTCCCCTTTTGAGTCTGGTTCCTCTCAAGGTTTCTTCCTCATGACATCTAAGGGAGTTTTTCCTTGCCACAGTCGCCACGGCTGCTCACCAGGAATAAAGGCACACCATTCACCTTGACTGGTGATTTCTGTAAAGCTGCTTTGAGACAATGTCTGTTGTAAAAAGCACTATAGAAATAAACTTGACTCGACTTGACTCTGTTGGTGTCTGGTCCTGTCTGTTGTTGTCTGATCATGTTTGTCGGTCTCTCTGTTCGTGTCTAATCCTGTTTATTGGTGTCTCCTTTGGTGTCTGATCATGTCTGTTGGCATTTGGTCATGTTTGTTGGTGTCAGAGTGTGTTTGGTGTCTGTCAGTTTGTGGGTCACTATTCGTGTTTGTTGGTGTCTGATCATGTTTGTTGATGTTTACAATTGTTGGTGTATCTCTATGGTGATTGGTTCCTGAGCTGGTGTCATGGTATTGGTGTTTAAATATATTTGTTGGTGTCTCTCTAGTGGGGTTTATCTTTATTGGTGTCTGATTTTGTTTGCTGGAGTTTGTTAGAGCATATTTAAATGTCAGAATTATATTTTACATGTGTCATTGAGAAAGCAACATGAATAATGAAACATGAAACGTTACAAAAATACATGCACAATATATGCTAAGCAATGTCTGTATGAGATGGTTAAGGTAATATTCAGCAAGGAGAAAGTAGGGGAAGAGCAGGGTATAATGGCTTAGAAAGTAGGGAATCATGAGTTGTCCCCCTCCCTCACCTGATCCATCTGTCTCTTAGCTCAGGTGGGTGCCAGGCCAGAGCTGTAGGAGAGCTACCTTAAGCCCAGAACACACTCTCATTCACCATCACACTCTGATAAACCCATCAACACGCATGAATAAACCCGTTTCAGCAAACAGCAGCAAATGTGCCAACAAACCAAACATTACTGGTACCTGTGTATGACTGAAGTCTCAACTGAAAGCTGATTCATTTGGCTCATCACCCTAACAGTAAATCACTCTGTGCAAAGCCAAATCATCAAATTGGCATGCTGGAGCTGCTGGTGTTTTATGGTGTTGTTAAAGAATGCTGTTAGGTGTAATTGCTTGCTGGTGCTTGATATTTAATATTAATATCTTGGTTAGACATAAAAACATTTTTTAGAGCTGGTGTTTGATGAATGATGTTAGTGTTGGGGTTTGATAGAAAATGTTAGTTTCCCCTTCGGGAACTGGAGCTGCATCAACACCACTCGGGGAATGCCTCTGCATGAACATGCTCTAAACCATGTGTGTAATCTGTACAACAGCCTGGACCCCGCCGGTAACGTCATGACCACCAAGCTATAAAAGCACATGCAGTGGAGACAGCGCTAACTTCTGTTGTTCTGGAAGCGCTCTGTGTGTTTCCGTGTTTTCCTTCAGAAGGTAAGTAGAGGTAAGGAGGTGTAAACATTTTTTTTTAAATGGACAAGCAATTTTTCAGGCTGTGTCCCGCATTGTGAACGTATGCGTACGCTCCGCTCCCGGAGAGCGCTCTTCGAGAAGGGCACTCTCACCAGCGTTCCTCGCAATTCTGGCCCCGCTTCGCCTCAGATTCATTCTTGGGGTTTGCAAATGGATCTGGCAGAGGTAATGGAGACAGGCACGTCCATTTCTCCTTCCTCGGAAGGAGACTCGGAAACCCGCTCTTTGGTGGTTTCTTCCCCATGCGGAGAGAGTGCAGTGCTCCACCTCTCTTCCTCTAAATAGGGGGACGAGAGGGCACCCTACTGGATGAACCTGTGGACTTGCCTCTGCAGCCAGTCCAGTATGAGGAACTTTTGGAGGTGGTGACTCGAGCGGTTTCTAAGCTAAACATTGCTTGGCCAGCTGGAAAACAGAAACTACGTCCTTAAAATAAACTAGATGAGCACTCCCTGTGACCTAGGTCACTGCCTCTGTGCCAGGCCTGTCCTACTTTCCTGATCTGTAATGGAATAATCCTCATTCGCCCCACCTCTTTAGCCCTAATGTGACCCTCTACTAGGACTGGTTCGTCACGATAGCTCTGAGGTACGCGTACTTACATATACCCATCCTTCCTCTACACAGAAAGCCCCTGAGGTTTGCTTTCAGGGGCGAAGCTTTCCAATATCGAGTTCTTCTGTTTGGCCTTGCACTCTCACCCTGCACTTTCACAAAACTTCCACACTTTCACAATGTTGCTCTGGCTTCTCTGAGACTCCAGGGTTTTAAATACTAAATTTTATCGACAATTGGTCGATATTAGCTAAATCAGAGCACATGGCGATTCGGCATTGAGGTGTCATTCGCGCCCACATAAGGAGTTGGGGTTAAGACTAAAGTGGTTATGTAAGAGACCACGGTTGTGTTATCCATACAGATCAGCATGTGGTGACCCTTTAGGTCTAAGAGAAAATGCTTAAATGATAGAAGCACAACCAGCATCTCCAGGCAGTTGATGTGCCACAAGAGATGGGGCCTTTTCCAAAGATCTTGGGTGGAGCAGCCACTTATGACTGCCCTCCATCCCGTGAGGGAGGCATCTCCTGTTAACGTTATGCGACAACAAGGAGCTTCCATTATGAGGCCCTGTGACAGGATTCCTCTATATGCCTAAGACCCGTAAGGCTTACCATGTGATGAGAAACCCTCTGGTCCTGAGCCACCACTGCAGGGGTCTCATGTGCAGGAGGCCGAACGGTACCACATTGGATGCTGCTGCCATCAGACCCATCAGTCTTTGAAACTGCTTACCAGGCAAGGGGCACTCTATTTCACCCTGCCCGGAGTTGTGGAGGCTGTGGCTATGGCCCCTGAGGGGGCGCAGCTTTTAGTCTCTGGACTGGTTGTAGAGACGATTCTCTAGTCCAGAGCTCCCTTTATGAGGAGGTCGTATACCGCAAAATGGCACCTGTTTACTATATGGTGTGAGAACCATCACTTAGATCCAGTTAACTGCCCACTTGGCCCAGTGCTGAATTCTTTCAGGAACAGTTTGCCAAAGGGTTGTATCCTTCCACCCTACAGGTTTACATGTCTGCTATTGTGGCATGTCACGCTCCGCTTGCCGAGCAGTTGCTAGGTAAAAAAAAAAGTTAGTGACACGTTTCCTCTGTGGTACCCAGAGGCTGAGGTTGAGGCTCTTAACAGGTGGACTGTGGATGCTATCTCATCCTCTTATGAGTCCTTTGGTCTCCCCGCTCCTTTCGGGGTTCAGTGCTTACTCGACCTGGAGTGTGGCAGCCTCTATGGCCTTTTCCTCTTGGGTTTCTCTCCAAGATATTTGCAATTTTTTGGGTTGGTCCAGCCCTCTAACTAAGGTCTTACAGCCTTGACCTTAGCGCCACTCCTGGCCCCTCAGTCCTTCAACATAGCTGTGCCCATCCACGCTAGGCAGGGATTTGTCAGTGTGGCGGTGTTGTACTCTCATTCCCAAAGTGTTGTTGATGCAGCACGAGTTCCCAAAGGGGATGTCTGTAGTCTGTAGTATGTAACCCTGGTTCCCTGAAGGAACGAGATGTTGTGTCTTGGTGCCACACTCCCTGCATCCCTGCGAGCGCTTCCTTCCCTTTTCAAGGGTTTGATAAACCATATTAGTGTTGGTGTTATGGAGAGTGTTATTATGATGGAGAATGCTAGGGTTTGATAAAAATATAAATGTTAGTATTATGGAGAGTGTTATTATGATGTAGAATGCTCAGGTTTGATGGAGAACATAAGTGCTGGTGTTTGATAAAAGATTTTTTGGTGTGATGCTGGTGTTTGATAAAAGAAGTTTCGGTGTTATGGAGCATGTAAGTGTTAGTATGATGAAGAATGCTGAGGTTTGATGGAGAATATAAGTGATGGTGTTTGATGGAGGATGTTAGTGTTGGTGTTACAGAGAATGTTAGTGTTAGTATGATGGAGAATGCTGAGGTTTGATGGAGAACATAAGTGCTGGGGTTTGATTAAGGATGTTAGTGTTGGTGTTACGGAGAATGTTAGTGTTAGAATGATGGAGAATGCTGAGGTTTAATAGAGAACATAAGTGGTATCTGATAAGCTGGTATCTGATAAAGGATGTTAGTGTTGATGTTATAGAGTATGTAAGCGTTGGTATAATGGAAAATTTAAGAGTTTGTTGGAGGATGTTAGTGTTGTCGTGATGAAGAATGGTATTGATGAAGAATGTTAGTGTCGGTATGATGGAGAATGCAAGGGTTTGATGGAGGATGTTAGTGTTGGTATGATGGAGAATGCAGGGGTTTAATGAAGGATGTTAATGTTGGTATGATGGAGAATGCAGGGGTTTGATGGAGGATGTTAGTTTTGGTAAGATTAAGCATGCTGGGTTTTGATGGAGGATGTTAGTGTTGGTATGATGGAGAATGCTGGGGTTTGATGAAGGATGTTAGTGTTGGTATGATGGAGAATGCTGGGGTTTGATGGAGGATGTTAGTGTTGGTATGATGGAGAATGCTGGGGTTTGATGGAGAATTTTAGTGTTGGTAAGATTGAGAATGCAGGGGTTTGATGGAGGATGTTAGTGTTGGTATGATGGAGAACGCTGGTTTTGATAAAGGATGTTAGTGTTGGTATGATGGAGAATGCAAGGGTTTGAGGGAGAATGTTAGTGTTGGTATGATGGAGAATGCTGGGGTTTGATGAAGAATGTTAGTGTTGGTATGATGGAGAATGTAGGGGTTTGATGGAGAATGTTAGTGTTGGTATGATGGAGAATGCAGGGGTTTGATGAAGGATGTTAGTGTTGGTATGATGGAGAATGCAAGGGTTTGATGGAGAATGTAATGTTGGTATGATGGAGAATGCAGGGGTTTGATGGAGGATGTTAGTGTTGGTATGATGGAGAATGCTGGGGTTTGATGAAGCATGTTAATGTTGGTATGATGGAGAATGCAAGGGTTTAATTGGAAATGTTATTGTTGGTATGATGGAGAATGCAAGGGTTTAATGGAGGATGTTGGTGTTGGTATGATGGAGAATGCAGGGGTTTGATGGAGGATGTTAGTGTTGGTATGATGGAGAATGCAGGGGTTTGATAGAGAATGTTAGTGTTGGTATGATGAAGAATGCTGGGGTTTGATGGAGGATGTTAGTGTTGGTATGATGGAGAATGCTGGGGTTTAAGGATATTAAATGAGGATATTAGTGTTGATGTTTAAAAGCTTGGTGCAGTTTAATAATAAACAATTGTGAATGCTAGTGTTAAGTAAGTCAAGCATTGGAAAATGAAATATGGTTGTAATAGATGGTTTATTGGCTTTAGGTTGTATGCTATAAGTTGGAGAATAGTGGTTTATTCTTAAGATTGACTTGATTAAGTGTTTGATGAACAATGCTGAAGAATTGCAGCATGTAATAAAAAATGTTGTTTAGTACAGAATGGTGGTGTATTTTCTGATGTAAACCAGTGTGTTTAATCATTAGGGTGGGATTACTACTATTCCACACACACCAATGGATTTATCAGTCCAAAACCCTAATGCCCTTAACATATATTTGTGTTACTGAAGTGCAAAGAGAGCCATAGAAATGCATATACCCCAATAATCTCTGACTGCCTCATGAAGTGACCAATACTCATCTAGTTAAGTTATTTCTGTACATCCATTAAAGTACACCCAGCTTGTCCTTGTCCCTTTTGTTTCACAGTCGTACCGCATGCTGCGATTTTAATCAAAAAGCGTGGCGCCAGACTTAACACCCCCCCCACTCCACGCAACCCTGAGGCCAGGCGATGGGACTCTAATGGATGATCGTAGTTTGGGAAATAGACAGAGAGACAGGCCCTTTATAAGTCCTGTTGGGGAAAGTGCATGCCAATACACTGGTTTAAAAGAACTAAGAGTGGCGTGTGTGTGTTTGTGTGCATGTGTGTGTGTGTGTGTGTGTGTGTGTGTGTGTGTGTGTGTGTGTGTGTGTGTGTGTGTGTGTGAGAGAGAGAGAGAGAGAGAGAGTTATTGAGACACACTGTGCTTCATCACTTCTTCTTGTGCAGGTAATTAAAGATCCACCTGCCTGAGCAGCCCCTCAGTGGCCAACCCTAATGGACAGAGAGAGAGAGAGAGAGAGAGAGAGAGAGAGAGAGAGAGAGAAGGAAGAAAAAGAGATACAGCTCTCCAAAGCTTTGATCAGGGCATTGCTGCTCTGGATGACCCTCTCTCTTTGTTTCTTTTTTAACCCCACTCTACTTATAAGGGCTAAATGCTAAATGTCACCTCCATAGGGGCAGGAGAGAGAAAAAGAAAAAAGAGAATAGAGATTAAAAAGAGATTTAAAAAATGGGAATAGAGCCAGAGAAAAGATCACTGAATAGAAGACAAGACAAGACAAAAGAAGTAGAAAACTTACCCATCGTACTCATCCAGCCTGCACTCCTTCAGGATGGACAGAGCGTGGCCTTTACTCTCAGTGACTGTAAAGGGAAAAGGAAGAGTTAACGAGCAAATAAATAAGTAAATAATGGAATAAATATGGCAGAGTAGTAAAAATGGCCTTTAGTAGCCTCATCCAAGCTTTGGCACACATCTCGAGCCGAGCATATGGTCCTGGCTGTAAAGCGGAATTTATATCCGCATGCTGTTTGCATTTTTAATCAAGAGAAAGAGACGCGGTACAAAACGAACAGCCTTCTTGTGTTCGGGCCGTGTGAAAACGAGGTCAGCCTAGACGCTACCCCTGCAAACATATTTCTGCATAAACATCGCTGGAACACAAATCAGGTCAATGGATCACGGCAGTAGTCCAGGAGGATAGAGAAGGGATAGTGTTTTCGCGGGATGATACAAGAGCCTCAGACGAGTCGTCTGGATGATTGGAGCGGAACCAGATGTGGTCTTCTGCTGTTGTAGCCCATTCTGGGTCAAGATTGTGCATGCTGAGATACTTTTCTGATCAGCATGGCTACAAAGATTGGTGATTTATGGAAGCCTTTCTGTCATCTAGAACATTTGTCAGAAAGACATTTCATTGATACAGAAAAATTGATTTTTTTGGCTGTTTGAAAATATCAAGCGAACAGCCGTTTCTGAAATTCTCAAATCAACAAACATATCGGGGTCAAAAGTCACCAAAATCTTCAACATTTTCAGAAATATGTCTGCCTTCATGTTCAGGATTGTATATACTTTCAGCATCAAATGTGTTCTATAAGGATTTTTAATTGCTTATATATAAAAATCCATAACTATACTGATAACAAAGGTACTCTACGTATGGTAGTGATACCCAGGAAAACCTCAATGAATGCTGGGAAAATGGGTAAGCACCACTGCAGATGGTACCTCGTGCTCCCTGCTCTCTGCTCTTGTGCCCCACTTAGTGCTTTTTAGCATTTTTCTGGGGCATCTCTGCCATGGAGTGAATGGCAGCTGTGCCCAAGTGTCATGAAGCTCACAACCCCACATATCTGCCACTCACAGATGGATGGGCGAGAATGTGTAGAGTTATCCTGCCATGTGTTAATCTCACTGGCTCCAGCAGTGTGTATATACACACACACAAACAAACGTATATACAATGACACTGATGTGACCATCCCACATATTGTATGACTCCATCCATATACTGTATATACATCTTTTGGGCCACAAACACAAATGTTCCTACATTGCTTTCAATAAACCAGTGTACTGGGTGGTAAACGCTTCTTTATATATTTGGTTTACTGTACATGAAAAGCCTAATACATTTTCACACCACACCTTCCCCCTGATCATCAACTTTAGAAGCACAGAATTAGCTGCAATGTTTGTGTATATTCTAGTGTTAAAATATCGCTTCCTCAACAACACTGAGCCACCAGGACACCATCTGAACACCATCACCTCATCAGAACCCAACCTTACTAATACTCTTGTGAATAAATGATCACAATTCCACACAGCCATGCCTTAAAATCTATTAGAAACCTGTTGGTTATATAGTGTATGTTATGGCTGCACTAAGGACAGTTATGATTTTATTCCATTATAATAAAATATATTAGAATTATGGATGTAAATATAAAGCCAGGATTTACAGATTTGGCCTTTTATTTGAGACCAAAGGTATATCTAATTTAAATTTGAAGGATAGCTACATAGGGCTTTAATGACACATTAATGACACAATAATATAATAATAATAATAATAAAAATAATAATAATATATATATATATATATATATATATATATATATATATATATATATATATATATATATATATATATATATTGTAAAAATGTCTTAAAATTATATATGATATTTTTGTAAATCAATGCTGAAGAATTTATCAAAAAATTAATCACAAGATTTTATACATTTGCCCTCTATAAGCTTTCAAATCTCACTTGCCATTTTTAAAATGTTACTTGATATTTTTTTGCAAATTATTACTCTGTTCAGTATTTTAAATATAAATATAATCACCCTTTTAAAGGCATTACAATAATGAACCTGGCTGGCTGGCAAATCAGCTTTATAAACAAATGAAGTACTGAAAATAGTTTGAAATGCAAATAAACCATCAGCACTTCAGCTGAAGTGTGTTGAAGTTCATGCTCTAAATATAAAAAGTAGATTCAGTCAATAGTCTTCCCAAAACATAAAATAAACACTTGACGATTCTTTACTGCTTCCTGAAAGTACTTCTGCTCAAGACAAAAAAAAAATGTAGTCAGAAATGATTAACTGGATAATCCTCTGTTTTTCAAAGCAATATGTATGAAAAGACAAAGCAATATGTCTCTTGGTTCATCGACCAAACCAGACATTAGAAACTACATAGGACATTTTCAAGCCAAGCAGCTTTTATTGTCATTTCAACCATAAATCACTGATGCAGTACACAGTGAAATGAGACAAATGTTTCCCCAGAACCCTGGTGCTACATGTTAGAACATAGAGCGACATTACACAACATGGCGCTACAAAACAGAACACAGAGTTAAGGACTAAAGTGAGTTGTCCTTGCCACATGAAGTGCATCATGTGCCACCTAATGCAAACAGAGCAGACAAAAGACTTGCTAGAAGATTTTGGACTGCTGAGAAGATCATTGTGCTTGTCTGCCCACTCTACATGACCTGTACACCACCAGAGTGAGGAAACAAGCATCCAGAATCACCATGGACATCTTACATTCCAACTCACCACCTTTTTAAACAAAACAAGACACAAGAACAGTTTTATTCCCCATGGTCTCATTAACACATGATCTTATAACGATAATCATACTTGTGCAATATATGGGAATACATTCAGGTGCAATATACAACATGTGCAATATAATATTTTTCTATTTATTATATATAACATTCAGTGGTGTCCAACCTGAATCAATCCTCAGAGAAACGCAGTATATCACAGAGCACTGCATCACAGACGGTGAGAATAAAAGCCATTACTAAAGCAAGACAATTAATTAACACAATTCAAAAAGTCACCTTTCGCTGCTTTACTGTTTTCCTGGGGGTTTTAAATGAAGCCAAATTATGTGTTTTTATGCAAATTCTACAGGAAAGAAAATGCAAAAGTATAAGGGGGTTCCTGAAAATGCCTAACGAATGTTTTGAACGGTTTTGGCTGAACTTTCCTTAAGATGTTTATCTTCTCTTGAAAAGTTCGTCATGTAAATGTCCTTTAAAGTGGATCTCTGACCAAATACATTTCTTCCCCTCTGTCGGCCGTTGTGGAATGAAAAACTGCTATTAAATCCATGTGAATATATTTGAGCTTGTGCAGTTTGCTAGAGATGCAGGTGGCGAGCTGTGACTAGTGCTTTCTCTGACCATCCAATCAAGGATGTGAAAACGTGTTTGGATGCTGTCTAGGGTCCACATCTCAATATGATTGCATAAAGCAACAGCTTCAAGCACCATACATTAAAATCTAATAAGAACAAAAGCTTGTGCTTTTCATTTCTGCTGGTTTTACAGCAATACAGCAATTTTAACTTTCATACAACAATAAGGACACTTAATAATCCATATCCTTCTCTTCCTCTCTCTCTCTCTCTCTCTCTCTCTCTCTCTCTCGGTCGAGTTAAACATGCTCAAGAGGCTCCAGTGACCACTGTTCCTGCCCCTCTTCCCTCCGTGGATCTTCCCACTTCATCCAGGCCTGCCTCTGGATAGTGTCCTCTTCGACTAGAGGCCACTCTTTGCAGCTTTGGTGGTTCCATGAAATTCCGTAGTAAGAACGGGCGCTTTGAGGATAGATTGGACTGTAGTTAATGTCAACAGTCTCCTACACTGACACAGGAATACAGTTCGCTTCTGATCATCATCACTGTACCCTGCAACATCGTATATCTGCTACAAATGGACATTCAGTGCAACCCAGATGGGGATGGATTCTCTCTTGAGTCTGGTTCCTCTCAAGGTTTTTTTCTTATGCCATCTTGGGGAGTTTTTTCTTGCCACAGTCGCCACCGGCTCACTCATCAGGGACAAACTTACTTATAAAGAACATGTTCACTTTTAATCACCACATTATCTATCTATATATATATATATATATATATATATATATATATATATATATATATATATATATATATATATATATATATATATATATATATATATACAGTACAGACCAAAAGTTTATATATATTATATATACAGTACAGACCATAAGTTTGGACACACCTGCTCATTCAAAGAGTTTTCTTTATTTTCATGACTATGAAATTATATACATAACAAAAAAGTGAACTGAAAATATGTCATATTGTAGGTTCTTCAAAGTAGGCATCAAGAGAATGCCAAGAGTGTGCAAAGCAGTAATCTAAGCAAAAGGTGGCTACTTTGAAGAACCTACAATATGACATATTTTCAGTTGTTTCACACTTTTTTGTTATGTATATAATTCCACATGTGTTAATTTATAGTTTTGATGCCTTCAGTGTGACTCTACAATTTTCATAGTCATGAAAATAAAGAAAACTCTTTGAATGAGAAGGTGTGTCCAAACTTTTGGTCTGTACTGTATATATGTATATATATATATATATATATATATATATATATATATATATATATATATATATATATATATATATACACACAAAAATATATTAAAACGTAAGTCAATGATTCTGATAGAGATTAGGCCAGCAAAGAAGGCCTTCCTGACCCTGTTGGCCCACCACTGAGAACATTACTTCCACTTCCACACTTTCTATGCATTCTCTTCTGTTCTGTTAGAAAATCTGTTAATTTTTAATGTAGTTTATATCTCTGTCCAAAAATTTTTTTTTTGTTATATTTGTTGTATGTTGAAGCTTCTGTCACAAAAAACGAATCCCTTGTTGGTCTGTGTGTGTGAGCAAACAACAATGAAACCCATACTGATGTTGAATAAAATTGCAGTTTTCCAACGTGACCTACAGGGGGAGCACCTGCAAACCAAAACGATGGACAAATGACCCTTAAGCGTTTGTCTGTCCCCTGCTGATCTAGTAGACTGAGTTTATGACTCATGACCTACACCAAGGCTTATTTAACATCATCTCTCAAGTCTAATTGATTGAAATTTTGATTGTCAGTTAAATACATTGAACAAACAAAATCCCATTCGCATAACAGTGACAAACAGTCTTTAATGGCAAACTACACAATGAGCATATACACCATGAGAACACAGTGTTTTCCGATTATTGTTACAGAGAAGTATGAGATCCTGCCATTTCCACTGCAGACTTGCTCCTGCACAGCTCTCCCAATAACGTTCAAGGCTAATTCTGTTGCAATTGCGCAAAGCAATGCCCTGCAGAATGAGATCTTTAATTTCGATTATGCATAAGTGTCTTTTAATGGGGGGAGATCGCGATACAGTCGGTGCCCCCCCACCCGCAGCCAAACCATCACCGAGCCGAATTACTGCTCCAATGACTTCTGCGATCACAGAGCCATATCCATTAGAGATCAGACTGCTCTGTAGGAAAGACTGCCTGCTGTTTGTGTGTGAGAGAATGAGAGAGAACGAGATGTAGAGAGAAAGAGATTTTGCTCTTTCGGAGGTCTAAACATTCTCATCATAATTATACTACATGACATTGCTGACCTTGTCAGAGACAGTTAAATGGTCCCTATTGAAATGTGTTTGTATCATTTATATATTTTTTTATAAATTAATGATGAAATTGAACGCAATCATCCAAATAATCACGAGTCAAAGTACAAGTCTTGATTGTGATTTTGACGATGAATGAATGATGAAACAACCTTTCTATGTAAACAAATGGACACACTACGTTTAGAGGACAAAAAGAAAAACCGACATATGGTGCGCGTTGGCAAGAACCTGAACCGACTCAATGCACCATGTCATTGATTCTACAAGACTCCTGAACTGTTGTGAACATCATGGCCTTTAAATTATCGATTCACTTGAACTAGGAGACCCAAACCTGTTCCAGCATGTCAATGCTCCTGTGCAGACAGCTAGCTCCATTAACAAATGGTTTGCATGGGTTGGGGTGGAAGATCTACTGCTATAGAGCTCTGAACTCAACCCTATTGAGGACCTTTGGGATGAAATGGAATGCTGACTGCACCCCAGGCCTCCTCACCTCACCTACATAAGTACCTGACTTTATTCCCTTGTAGATGAATGAACACTAATCTTCACAATCTAGTAAATATGAGTGGAGGTTATTATAACAGCAAATGGGGACTAAATGTGGAACAGGATTTTTAAAAAGTATATACCAGTGTAATAGTCAGTTGTCCACAAACATTCATATTTAAGCTAAATAGTTAGCATAATTGCTTATGAAAAGATCACTACACGCACATGGCATGTAGCACTTAACATTTCAGACACTTCATTTGGTGTTCCCAGCTAGTGGTGTTCTTCTTTCAGCTTCTCCCATTAGGGGTCGCCACAGCAGATTATCCGTCTCCATACCCCTCTGTCCTCTACATCTGCCTCTTTCAATCCAACTACCTGCATGTCTTTCCTCACCACATCCATAAACCTCCTCCTTGGTCTCTTTTCCTTCTTCCTGGTGGCTCCATCCTCAGCATTCTCCTACTGATATACCCCATGTCCCTCCTCTGCACATGTCCAAACCATCTCAGTCCCGCCTCCCTCACCTTGTCTCCAAAACGTCCTACATACGCTGTACCTCTAATAAACTCATTTCTAATCCTGTCCATCGTCGTCACTCGCAACGAAAATCTCAACATCTTCAGCTCTGCTACCTCCAGCTCCACCTCCTGTCTTAACACGACCATGCCAAAGCCACACGTCCTATTCATCATGGGCATGTTTTTGTCTAATTGACAGAACCATACAAATTTGTTTATCTTAAGTTAAAATTTGACAGTTTTCCAAAATAATAATGACCCCAAACACACATGATTGCT
The DNA here is from genome assembly GCF_014805685.1 of Silurus meridionalis. NCBI lineage: Eukaryota > Metazoa > Chordata > Actinopteri > Siluriformes > Siluridae > Silurus > Silurus meridionalis. The sequence continues at coordinate 6,676,891 of NC_060886.1, forward strand.
AGGTTAAGAAGTATGAGAGATTAATCCCACAATGTAACATAACATCCAAATTCCTGCAGTGAGAGAGACCAGTGCAACAAAGTGTTTGTGAGTGTGTCTGTCTGCTATTGTGTTATTGTCTATACCTATTTTGTGTGTACTTATGAATATTAAACTAGGTATGATTGTGTATGAGATTGTCTGTGTATATGGCAGAGGTGAATGGGAAGAGTGGGCAGTCCCTGCACTGGATTTGAACAGATGGGTTTAGCTCAACCCCCAGAGTCAGGTTACTTACCAAGAACACACAATTCTCCAATATTATGAGTGTGCGAACCCACAACACCCAAAAAAACCACCATAATCCTCTTCCCACACTCACAGATGCATATACACTACATATATATATATATATATATATATATATATATATATATATATATATATATATATATATATATATATATATAGTATATACAGAGAATATACATATACTTATATACTTATATATGTAAGTATTATTAGTGTTATGTATTATATGAGCCTAGCTAAAATTCACTTGTCCATGCTGTAGACACTAAACATGTAATAGACTTACTCCATATGGAATACCCCTGGCCAGCTGGAGCACTTCTGGGGGGTTCCAGTGATCATTTACCTTTATGACATTTGGCCGAAATCCTTATCCAAAGCAACTTATTGTTACTTTATTCATTTAATTGAGCAGCTATAGGGTTAAAGGTCTTGCTCAGGGGCTGGGCTGGTGTGGCTGGGATTTGAACTCAATTCAATTCAATTCATTTTTATTTGTATAGCGCTTTTAACAATGAACATTGTCTCAAAGCAGCTTTACACAGATAATGTGGTGATTAAAAGTGAACATGTTCTTTATAATTAAGTTTGTCCCTGATGAGTGAGCCGGTGGCGACTGTGGCAGGGAAAAACTCCCCGAAAAGGCATAAGGAAGAAACCTTGAGAGGAACCAGACTCAAGAGGGAATCCATCGTCATTTGGGTTGCACCGAATGTCCATTTATAGCAGATATACGATGTTGCGGGGTGCAGTGATGATGAACTCATGATCTTTGGAGCCACAGTCCAATGCCTTCACTACTTTTGCTACGACCTGATCCTGTCCCATTTATCTTTCCTGTTTTATCCTGATGTTCTGCTTTTGGATAAAGTTTTTTTCATTTGACACATAAAACACATCTATGAGATTATTTTGGAGGGTTAAACTCAAGACCCATTGAGATGGATTTGGATTTGGATTGAAGGCTCTCTTTAAAAAGGTCTAATGTGCAGGAGAATGGACCACTGAACTGCATTCTCATACAGTTCTCATAGGTCACTACTTTTAGTTTTGTTACTTAACCACTTTGTCAGCATTGTTAAATTAGCTCGGTTTGATTTAATTCATTTTATTACGTTCAGTTTTAGTTCTTTTTTAGTTTGTAAGCTCAGGTTGTAATGGTAAATGTGTAAAATCAGGTTGTATTGGTTTGAATTACGCTAGGTTAGATTAGGCAGATAGAGATTACGAGGAGAAATTTAGGTAAGATTTCATTCAATTGAATTCCATTCATTTTTATTAACAATGGACATTAAAAAACTTGAAATTTTCACACTTTGAATGTGAATCACTCACATGTACCTGCTAACTACTTTACTATCAATGTTTTATTCAACCTTAAAATGTCACTGATTTCAGTAAGAACAGTTTAGTTTCTGGAAAGAAAAAAAAAAAAGCATCAACAAGCTGCAATTAGTTGCAATAATAGTGAATTTTTATTCTAACACCTTTCATCTCTAATGCATAAAAGGTGTTAGATGCATGTCTTTTCAGGAAATTCAATTCCATATCTGTCCTTTTCTCCAAAATAACCTCATCTAAAACCTTTTGGTTAATATTTATTTGTTTTTTTAGAGCTCAGTCTCAGTTTACAAATGAACATTCAGCCTAACATTCTTATACCTAACATATTGATTTGCCCTGAAACATCGCTAATGGAACAGGACAATATGTGTGTGTGTGTGTGTGTGTGTGTGTGTGTGTGTGTGTGTGTGTGTGTGTGCGTGTGTACTGAAGGGTGAGCAGTGTGGTAGAACATTGGCCTGAGGGCAGACATTAGTGTACCTCAGTCACCAGTAATACCCTAAGGGGGCACAATTCCCTAAACACCATGATGTCATGCTGCAACCACAGGACACAGAGGTCCACATGTGCTGGATCCGAAAAAAAAACATGCTGCTTTACGATCGGTCGTCTCAACAAACTCCATGTAAAAGCAGATAAAACATAATGTTCAATCATTTTTGAAACATAAATGTTTGGAGAGCTGATTTACACACCAAAATTACTTTTCACCATTACTGATTATATTTATTAAATAAGACAGGGGCAGGATTGGGTCTCCAAGTTCGAGTGAAGTTCAAGTTCATGTTACCACATCCAAAGACAATTGTGTGCCTCCAACTTTGTGCAGTTTGGGGAAGTTTGGGGAAGAACTACATACGGATAGACTAATTGGGTGTCCCAATACTTTTGTCCACATTGTGTAAGTTTACACTTCACTGCCAACTTTGTTGTTTGCCATTACGGCAAAATGAATAATATGGTGCGAGGTGTAACCATAGCAACACTTATATATATATTAGAAGCCTGTGATGGAATACTAGAAGGTATCTGACCTACAAAAATGATTATATTATTATATATTTATATTATTTAATGTTGAGGCAGAAAACTGTATAAATAGCCACGCTGTGAATAATATATAAGTGCGTGTGCATGTATTTGTGTGTGTGTGTGTGTGTGTGTGTGTGTGTGTGAGAGAGTGTGAGACCGTAGAGCCAGCTGTAATTGAAAATTACCGATTTATATGAATGCACTCGCTCTAATACGCTTTTGTTTCTATAGTAACAACTCTTTGACAGATGCTTGAAGAGTAGACACACCACATGACTCAAGTCAAGACAATAAAAATATGATTTAATTATAAACAATGTCAGCTTCATTGCTCTGGTGCAGGAGACAGTCTTCTGTCAAAACTTTTGCCAGTCCAATTAATTTGATGTAAAGCTGTTCCTTTAAGTTTTCTGGACAAAAGAACTACGTGCTTTATGATTTGAGTGATACACTGTGAGAGAGTGATAGTCTAGTAATAGTCTCTCTTAGACTATATAGTGAGAAGTCAAGGAACCAAATATTATATATGTGATGTACTAATGTCACTTACACCTTTTATGTACAAATGTTTGTGGACACCTGACAATAACATTTGTATGTGCTTTTTGAACAATCCATTCCGCATGTAGTCCTGATTTGCTGTTATAATTCCTTCCACTCTTCTGGGAGGATGTCCCACTAGATTTTGGAGTGGGATTGTGGAGATTTGTGCTCATTCAGCCACAAGGGTGTTAGTAAAGTCAGGTACTGATGTAGGTGAGGTGAAGAGGCCTGGGGTGCAGTCAGCGTTCACATTCAAAGGAAATATAATGGGACACATGTGCAATCATTTTTATGTGCGGAAAATACTTACAATCTCTAAATTCCCTCAGGAACGTATTAAGTGGCGGACTGTAAGTTAGCGGCTAACCAGGAAGTGGCTAGTGGCTAATGTGTTTTCTTGAGAGTTTTATGTCCAGCTTTAATCATTTCTTTTGAAAGGAGAAAATTCTTACTATTCCACATATCGAGGGAGTGAATGAACGAATGAAGGATGGAAGGAATGAAGACGCTTGTTAAAGTATGCTGAAATAAATAGAACAGTTAAGTAGATCATATCTTCACAAAATTAAATGTAAATAAAACACACACACACACATATACACATCTGTATTAACCAAATAAACTATTTAATTAAATTTTTTATTTATTTCATTTTATTTAATCAATTAATAAATTTAATCAAAATAATAAAAAAACTGTATTACATTAATAAGTTTTTTATATTTAGTATATTTTATTTTTATAAAATATTATAAAATATTTTTTTATATATTATTTAACCAATTAGGCATTTTATTTAAAATTGTTTTAAGAATGTAAACTGTTGATGTTTACAAATGTGATATTCTGAATTATTAAAAAACAACAAGCAATTTTATGTTTTGCATTTCTTCCCCAAACCGTACCAAAATTGTACCGGACCGTGACTTACCGATACGTGAATTTTGTGTACTGTTACACCCCTAATGAATAGGGGTCTATAGACTATAGAGTGAGAAGTCAAGGGACCAAAAGAAGGGATGCACAAATATCACTTAACCTTCACCTCCTTTTTATCACACTTTCTCTTTTTTCAAGTTTTTTATATTTTTCATTCTAATCAATACAGTTATCTTCTTTTTTCCTTATTGTCTTCCACGTGATATAACAATACAACAACAGTGAAGTATAAGAAGAATAAAACACATTTTGGCACTTTGTGTGAATGTATGTGCGTGTGTGTTTGTGTACTTTTTGTGAGCATGGTGTCAAATGTCCTCACTATCACCTGGTCAGGGTCAAGGTGAAGTCAGGGTGAAGATGCCAATCATTAGATGGGGAAAAAACAAAGTCTGTATGTGTGTGTGTGTGTGTGTGTGTGTGTGTGTGTGTGTGTGTGTGTGTGTGTGTGTCATACCAGTGACATCAGTCTGTATATCAGCAAGCTTAAACAGTGGAGCAACCCGGTCTTGGTAGATTTGGTACGCCTCTTTCTTGTGGCTTATCGGATTTACAAAGACCTTCAATGACTTGGGACGATGTTTAAAACCTACAACAAGAGACAGGACACAGAAAAAGCGAGAGAGAGAGAGAGAGAGAGAGAGAGAGAGAGAGAGAGAGAGAGAGAGAGCAGCATTGATTCTAAAGGTGTGCTTAAACAGCCAATAATAATAATGTAACATTTACAATAATATAAATTAGTAATAAATATTACAACACTTTATAATACAGTATTTTATTATTATCATTATCTTAGTACATTAATAATAAAGATACTAGCAATAAAATCCTGGGGTGCAGGTCAATAATCATTTTCTCAGCCATGTTAGAATCTGATAGAAACAATAAAATTATTATCTTTAATTGAAGCTTAATAAAAGATGCTTCACTAGATTTTGTGGAGATTCTGTGCTTATTCAGACACAAGGATTTCAGTAAAGTCAGGTAGTGATGTAGGTGAGGTGAGGAGGTCTGGGGTGCAGTCAGCATTCACATTCATCCCAAAGGTGTTCAAGAGGGTTGAGGTCAGAGCTCCATAGAAGGCCACCTAAAATCTTTCACACACTCCGACCCATGTAAAGCATATCTTAATTGAGCTGGCTTTATGCACAGGGGCATTGTCATGCAGGATTTGGGTTTTCTAGTTTAAGTAAAGGAAAAATTTGTATTCTACAGGATCCAAAAACATTCTATAAAATTGTGTGCCTTCAACTTTTTTGGTAACAGTTTGGGAAAGAACATATCAGTTGTCCTGATACTTTATATATACTTATATAGTGGTTTTTTTTCCTCATTTTCTCCACTTTATCAATTGTAGTAATGAAAACTTTTTCCTATTCTTTTTGCTCTGGATGTCATTCTGCCTCTTATATTAACTTGCCATACTGTCCTGCTAAATACATCACCTTTTTTGGTTGCTCTGCCTTCTACAGATTTAAATCTACATGTAACACATCTTATGTCTCGGCCATTTGATTGAAAATCACACTTAATGATTCACACTCAAAAATCCTCCAGAAATGTCATTAGGAATTGTTTTCAATAGCTGTTACCATGTATATGTGACAGGGTTTGTAGGCTACTATGGTTACAGCTGTTTTTGAGGCAGCACATTTCTATGAAAGGGTATATTAAACTGACTGGAACTACCGTGAGTACCTAAAATGGTTCAGCCAATCAGAACTCATAACACATTATTAACGTAAAAATAATTGAGATAAAAAGTGAGCTGGATTTTAAGTTTTAATGTATACATTTAGGAGAAAAATGCTGCGTAATGAATCCATAAAGTGAATGTCAAGTGCCCACTAAGTATATAAATTATATATTATAAATACATCATCAAGCCCTTCTTTATTACCGTTTTCATCCTCTTGCTTTTTTGTGTTCTTTATTGTTATCTATCCTCATTTGTAATATGTGCAATTTTACTTTTACTCCATCAGTCTGTCTGTCAGTCTGTTTATCTATCTCCTCCTCATATTCTGCATTTTTCTTTATCATTTCATCACTCATTGCTTCCTCTTAAGTGCTTTGTTTACTAATAAACAGCACAGAGATGGAAATCTACTGAGATGGAGAGAGCGAGAGAGAGAGAGAGAGAGAGAGAGAGAGAGAGAGAGAGAGAGAGAGAGAGAGAGAGAGAGAGAGAGAGAGAGAGAGAGAGACAGCAAGAGAGAGATGGTGAGAAAGAGGGAATAAATGAGTGGTAGCGTAAACGTGAGCCCCACGGGTATTGATTTAAAAGCTCTGTGCTTCTCCAGTGTAGAGGAGCTCACATCTGTCAGTGTGTGTGTGTGTGTGTGTGTGTGTGTGTGTGTGTGTGTGTGTGTGTATAAGAGCTCACAGCTCCATAATGATCATCCTTCCTGCTGAATGGAGCTTTTGTGCTCAGACACGGTGCAAGTTCACCCCACTCGGAGTGGAAAGGTCACGACTGCCGCTGTTGTTCACGGCGCTTGAACCTCTGCCAGGATTCGTGGGGAAGTCATGAATAAAGTCACCCTTTGGGCTTGTACACACTCACACACAAACAATTTGCATGCTCACATGCTCACATACACACTTTCTCACTGTCTTATGATTGTTTTCCTGTCTGCTCTTTTTTTTTTTCCAAGACAGATATCACTCATTTACTATTTTCCCATCTATCTCTCTTTGTCGTTCTCTCACTTTCGGTACATAAGTAGCTCATCATTAGCTGAAAGGTATTTCGGCCTGAAGTGTATGGAATTAAGGGAATCTCAAATACACAAACACACTCAAATACACAGACACACTCAAATACACATAGACACACCCACAAGCTTCCACCCCTTTACGCCTTCTTTTATCCATTTACCGTCAACCTACTAACTATTCTCCAGACATTATCAGGTCTTTGGTGTTACACCGAGATTGGGACGGAGATTGTTTTATATAAAATTTATTTAACTGAATTCTAGGGACTCTAAATAGTCAAATATACTTAAGTAATATTCTGGGTTCCAAACTGAGTGCTTTTAAGGGAAGAATGTAAAAATCCTAATAAAAATCAAAGCATTTTTGTTGCCACAAGTAAAGCATGGTGGTGGCATCTCGAAGCTATGAGGCTGCTTCTCCACAGCTGAGACTAATATTAAACTTCTGCAGTGAACATCTACCAAATGAACGCTTATTCAATGAAGGGACATGACTAGTGTTACATATTGTCGAAAGAGAGGAAAGTCAAAAGTAACAAAAGTCTGGTTTTATTACACAACAGAAACACTCACGGTAATAAAAATGTTAGAGACAAAATTAATCACTATATATATATATATATATATATATATATATATATATATATATATATATATATATATGAGTTTAATATATACTATATATTGAGTTTGCTGTTAATGGGTTAAATGTATAATGTTTAACTGTGCACACAATATGACAACTGTGTTCATTAAAATGATACAAGGAAAGTGTTTCATATATATTTGCACTACTACAGTTTAATGTGTATAGACTGTTCTAGAAATCTTATCCAATCAGTTCCCTCTAATACTGTTCATTCCATCATGGTGTCACCAGTATAGTGTCCATTATAACGCACTGTAGTTCACATAGGCATATATAACAGTTCAGTCATGAGGTATACTACATGAAAAAATTTGATTTATATATTTATATATAAAGCTCAGAATGATCTCAGCTCAAATTTCATCTGTGGTTAGTTATGTGGACATGACATGAGAAATCATGTAAAATAGGATTTGTAAGATGAGAATTAATATTGTAAGATGTGACGCAACCCAGCAATTAGGTTTGCACCAGCCGTGCACTCTGGACTCAAGAGACTGGTCCAAAAACCTGATTAAATGGTGAGGGTTGTGCTAGAAAGGGCATCTAGCAAAAAAACATGCGCCATATCAAAGAACCTGAATTCCATTCCGGATTGGTCAAGACCCGGTTACCAATGACCACCACAGGTATTGTTAGCAAACTGGGTACCGCAGGAAATTAGGCATGTGGTGGCTATAAACTTTTCCTTTTACTCTTGCAGATACCCTTTTATCACAAATAACTCCTGCTATCACTCTTCTCCACCCACTCCACCCTGCCTGCACTCTTTTCTTCACACACTCTCCATTTCTTTGCACTGTTGACTCCAGGTACCTGAACTCCTTCACCTTCACCACCTCTTCTCCCTGCAATCGCACCACTCCACTGCCCTCCCTCTCATTCACACACATGTACTCTGTCTCAGTCCTACTGACTTTCATTCCCCTTCTCTCCAGCACGTACCTCCACCTCTCCAGGCTCTTCTCAACTTGCTCCCTACTCTCACCACAAATTACAATATCATCCGCAAACATCATAGTCCAGGGAGACTCCTGTCTGACCTCGTCCTTCAACCTGTCCATCACCACTGCAAACAGGAAAGGGCTCAGAGCCGATCCTTGATGCAATTCAACCTCTACCTTAAACCAGTCTGTCGTTCCTACTGCACACTTCACTGCTGTTACACTGTCCTCATACATGTCCTGCACCACCCTTACATACTTTTCTGACACACCTGACTTTCTCAAACAATACCACGATTCCTCTTTCGTCACCCTATCGTACACTTTCTCTAAATCCACAAACACACAATGCAACTATGACTACTGAAGTCGGTGAAGAGAGCTTAGCTGATATGATGGAGCAGAAAAAGGTAGACATGCTGAAAAGAAAGTAATGCCAGGAACTTTTCTACAATGGTGTGAATGAAAAGAGAAATGGTGAAGGGGCAATCCTGAATGAAGGGATTAACAGAGCAACAGATACCCAGTCAAATTCTATTTTACAGCTATTATATCAACATGTTTCCCCCCAAAAATAAACAGTTTTAAGGCTTTCAGATAATACAGTGATTCTGTTTTTCTTTGCCACAATACTGATGATCATCTCATATGTTTGTGTGTATGGATGTGTGGGTGAATCAAGGTTGAGTGTGTGAAGATGGGCTGTAATGCCTGACCCGTGTGCCGCCTGGTGTTACTATGGTACATAATCCTGAGTTAGTGCAAACGTCGCACTACCTCTCTGTGGAATCAGATCCTGACGATGAACCTGCGCTCGGGTTTCGGACTGTTTTCAATGCGCCAAAGGCCACGGCGATTAACAGAGCACAGCCATTTGCACTCCCCGTGTGTAATTACACAGAGACTGACCTTTTACAGGCACAAGCGCTACTCATTCTAACACGATGCTCAAAGGCAGTTATCAGACACAATCTGCCACATAGAGCTGAAGATGCACAGGATAAAATAAAGTTGCTGCATCTTCCGTCTTACTCTTCATATTTCACAGTTCAAAAGCCAATCCCAGCAAGCTGTCTGTATAATTAATATATCTATTTGTGTGTGTGTGGCTGTCTATCTCCATCTATCTATGTGCCTGTCTGTCTTTCTGTCAGTCTATTTACCTGTGTGTTTGTCTGTCTGTTGGTCTGTCTATCTATAAATGAATCTGTCTATATGTTAGTCTGTCTGTATGTCTGTGTATTAATATATCTATCTGCCTGTGTATCAAATTATCTAGCTGTTTGCATGTCTATCTATCTATCTATCTATCTATCTATCTATCTATCTATCTATCTATCTATCTATCTATCTATCTATCTATCATCTATCTATCTATCTATCCATCCATCCATCCATCCATCCATCCATCCATCCATCCATCCATCCATCCATCCATAGTGCATTTCAAAAGTATTCATACTCCTTGAATTTTCCAAATTTTCTCACATTATAACCACAAACGTAAATGTATTTTATTGGGATTTGAGGTGAAGGACCAAAACAAAGTATTGCATAATTGTGAAGTGTAAGGAAAATTATTTATGGTGTTGAAGATTTTTTACATGTATTTTTCAGATGTATTCAGCCCCCTTTACTTTGATACCCCTAAATAAAATCCAGTGCAATCAACTGCCTTCAGAAGTCACTTAAATAGTAATTAGAGTTTACCTGTGTGTACTTAAATCCCAGTATAATTACAGCTATTCTGTGAAGGCCTCAGAGGTTTGTTAGAGAACATAAGTAAGCAAAATGCATCATGAAGACTAAAGAACACACCAGACAGGTTAGGGATAAAGTTGTGGAGAAGTTTAAAGCAGGGTTAGGTTATAAAAACATATCCTAAGCTTTGAAAATCTCGCAGAGCACTGTTCAATCCATCATCTGAAAATGGAAAGAGTATAGCACAACTGCCCTAGCACTAACCTACCAAGACATGGCTGTCCACCCAAACTGACAGGTCAGGCAAGGAAAGCATTGATCCAAAAAGCAGCCAGAATGCCCATGGTAACTCTGGAGGAGCTGCAGAAATGCACAGCTCAGGTGGAAGAGTCTGTCCACAGGACAACTATTAGTCGTGCACTCCACCAATTTGGCTATTATGGAAGACTGGCAAGAAGAAAGGCACTGTTGACAAAAAGAATAAAACGTCCCATTTGCAGTTTGCCACAAGCAATATAGGGAACACAGCAAACATGTGGAAGAAGGTGCTGTGGTCAGATAAGACCAAAATTGAACTTTTTGTCCTACATGCAAGACGCTATGTGTGGCAGAAACCGAACACTGCACATCAGCCTGAACACACCATCCATGCTTTTCTCCAGCAGGGACAGGGAAGCTGGTCAGAGTTGATGGGAAGACGGATGGAGCTAAATACAGGGCAATCCTGGAAGAAAACCTTTTAGAGGCTGCAAAAGACTTGAGACAGTGGTAGAGGTTCACCTTCCAGCAGGACAACGACCCAAAACATACAATGGAATGGTTGAGATCAAAGCAAACTAATGTGCTAGAAAGTCCAGACCTAAATGCTATTGAGAATCTTTGGCAAGACTTGAAAATTGCTGTTCACAGATGTTCTCCATCCAATCTGATTCAACTAGAGCTGTTTTACAAAGAAGAATGGGCAAAAATTACAGTCTCTAGTTGTGCAAAGCTGCTAGAGACATACCCAAAAAAAAAATGTAGCTGAATTGCGGCGAAAGTATTGACTCGGGGGCCGAATGCATATCCACGCAACGCTTTTCAGATTTTTATTTGTAAAAAATCTTTAAGCCTCTGGGTTAACCCTCACCATGTATCATTTTCCTTCCACTTCACAATCATGTGATACTTTGTGTTGGTCTATCACATAAAATCCCAATAACATGAACTGTATCTGTTTGCCTGCCTGCCTGCCTGCCTGCCTGTCTGTCTGTCTGTCTGTCTGTCTGTCTGTCTGTCTGTCTGTCTGTCTATCTATCTATCTATCTATCTATCTATCTATCTATCTATCTATCTATCTATCTATCTATCTATCTATCTGCATTTCAATCTATCAACCTCTCTGTCTGTCTTGCTCTCTGTCAACCTGTCTACCTTTGTGTCTGTCTGTCCATATCCAGTCAATCGATTTGTCTTTCTGTATGTCTTTGAATCTATTAGTTCCTGTGTGTGTTAAAATGTTAAATTTTCAGTGATGTTAAAAACAATAACTAAGATAAATTAGGTAAAAAGCAAATAAAAACATTTTAGAGTATGCACATCCTTTATACTAATACTTAATTAAAGCACATTTTCCTGTAATACATCCTTCAGCCATTTGTGAGTCTCTCAACCTAAATAAATCTTGATTTTTCCTTTTTCTTGCAAAAATGCTAGAAATCTATACAGTTCTGAGGGAGATATCCCATGCACAATCTTCTTCAAGTCAATACAAAAGTTTGCATGATCAATTTAGATTGAGGCTCTCTCAAGATGTTGATTTACTTTTGAGTGATTGTTGTGCTAAAATATCAATTTTGTTTCAGCTGTGTAACAGAGGCCTGCAGGTTTTGTGCAAAAGTAGACTGGTGTTTGGAGTTAACCATTATGCCTTCTATTTCATTTTGAGAGCCAGTCCCAGCTAAAGAGAAGCAGCCCTATAGCATGATACTGCCATCACTGTGCTTCTCTGTGGGTGTATACCATGGTCTCATCGAACTATAACATATTTTATGACCACATGGTGTCTTTTGGGGTTTTTTGCAGAAAAAAGGACTTCTCTCTAGCCACCCCACCCCAGCCATTTGAGGAAAAAGAAAGATTGTTGTGACATGCAGAAAGTGACCGGTGCTCTCCAGATATTCCATGAATGCAGCACTATTACTGTTGCCTCATATGCCTCTTGACAGAGTTGCTAATAAGCCTTCTTGCCGTTTTATCAATTTTCGGGGGCGTCCTGTTCTTGGTAATGTCACTGTGGTGCCCTATTACCTCCACTTGTTGATTGGGGCCTTCTGAAAATGCTTTTATAAATGCATCTACTGATCCTAAACGTTTGACAAATAGACACAATGGCAGCTCTGTAGTCTGTTTGAGGACCATGGCATAGTCAGTGTGCTATCTATCTATCTATCTATCTATCTATCTATCTATCTATCTATCTATCTATCTATCTATCTATCTATCTATCTATCTATCTATCTGTCTATCTATCTATCTATCTATCTATCTAGTCTATGCATGGTATGTCAGTGTTATTTACCGTTATTGTTCTCTCTCTCTCTCTCTCTCTCTCTCTCTCTCTCTCTCTCTCTCTCATTAGCAAGTGAAGGTTGGCGGTTATGTGTTTTACGTGCAGTGGAGTGGGGCTTTTGTTTAGATGCACAGATCGATGTGTAACCAGACACCATGTTCAGGTAATTTACTGATGATTACGAGAGAAAAGCTCCCCAGTGGCAGAGGGGGCAGTCTACAGGGAAAGCCTAAGAGAGAGAGAGTGAGAATGAGAAAGAGAGAGAGAGAGAGAGAGAGAGAGAGAGAGAGAGAGAGAGAGAGAGAGAGAGAGAGAGAGAGAGATGGCCAAGCCCCAGAGTTGCCATAGTGGCCATATAAACCATTCCCCCACACCTGATGACCTCATGGAATGTCCACCACACGTCTTCTTACACCATTCACCTTGCCACATTTGAGAGGAAAGGTTAAAGATGTTCAATAAGACTATACTGCGATATCTGCACATGCTAACATGGTTTTAGAGAAGTAAGTTTATAGACGGATAGACATACACTGCCAGATATAAAAACAAGTAGAATAGCTGGATAATCTGTATGACACACACAGAGACAGACCAGACCAGAGACAGAATGATAGACAGACAGACTAACAGTTAAACAGACAAATAAGCCGAAAGAAAGACACGTGACAGTGGCAAGGATAGCAAGAGACAGACAGATATGTTTATGGGAAAGTGAAGACAAAGAAAACAAAAGACAGACAAACAGGTTTGGCGACAAACAGACAGACAGACAGACAGACATACATACAGACATACAGACAGACAGACAGACAGACAGACAGACAGACAGACAGACAGACAGACAGACAGACAGATAGATAGATAGATAGATAGATAGATAGATAGATAGATAGATAGATAGATACGTGTAGATTATTGCTTTGACATGTTAATTAATTTCTTAATTTGTACATTTTTTTGTAAAATGAGAATGTCTGCTGTTCAGAAAGAGAAGGAGAGAGGGTAAAAAGAGAGAGAGCGAGAAAGAAAAAGAGAGGTCTAATAGAAATGAAAAAGATTTAGAGAGAGACAGCCACAAGGCCAGTGCGGTTATATATCGCGCATGAGCGGTCTGCAGGCTGCCCCACTGCCTGAACCCAGTGCACACAAGAGAGCTCGGAGAAAAACGGGCTAATCCTCAGTAACAGATGTCTTATTTTTGCAGTGAAAAATCCCCAAGTGGCGGCGCAGGCTGGAGGCCTCGGTGTGGGAAAGGTCAAAACAACGGAGAGGAGGAGGAGGACGACGACGAGCGGCCATACAGGAGACGGGCGGATGAAGAGCGGAGGAGCTCCTCTCCGCACGCGGGCCGAGCGCCGAGACGCTTCCTCAGATCCCGTGCCAAGAGAGGAGCATCTGGCGAAGAA
>NC_060886.1:6696013-6711013 GCF_014805685.1 Silurus meridionalis
GTTCCATCGGCTCGAGCTCTTGCGCTATACCTCCACTATTCTGCTCTCTGTCTGGGACAATAAAGATTGGCTTGACGCAGAAGTGTGACCACTCGCTCTGACACGAGCACCATGAGCACATTATGTGTCCTGAGGGGGCGTTCCCAGGTCTAGCAGGGCCTCCGGATTGACCTTGCGCCTGCTAATCTTTCAAAAGGGGGTTTAAGGACACTCAATCGGAGGCTATCGGACAGAGCCTTGCGCATTGCGCCTTTACTACAGGTGCTTCTATTGTCCTAGGGCTTCTCTCTATTTCTCTCACTCCACGTTCGTGGTTTGCGGCCCCGCTCCGAGCACCCATGCTTGAGTCAGGCTGCATCGCACGGCTTGTCAGACTGAGGTGATGTCCACCTTGAATGAGAACAAAATGAAAGCCGGCTGAGAAGGTTGAAGGGGGGGTGCATTTTTTTTGTGGAGGGGAGGCACACCTTTTGTGTTTGGTGTCAGCTGGGACACACCCTCCATTGTGCAACATTATTAAGGGATCCCTGGGAAACACTGAGCCGGGAACCATGTGACTGCTGGAACAGGTGAGCAATAACGGGTGCCTGTAATCCGCAGGGAGGCGGCGCCGACGATTCGGACGCAGCCATAAAACAACAGAGATAATCCTGCTGTTGAAAATACAGTGTGTGTGTGTGTGTGTGTGTGTGTGTGTGTGTGTGTGTGTGTGTGTGTGCACCGGGGGGGTAAGAGGCAGGCAGAGAACAACATCCTTTATTAAGTGCTGCTATCAAGGAATCATTTTCAGCAGGCGGTCATGCGTGGCGACATGTGGCACAAGAAATGCATTAGCGCAGGTTGGCTAATGTGGGAACCTAATGTAGTGCGAGATGCCAGCATGCTGCTGTTCATCAACACCTGGGCTAGAAAGGACAGCGAGGCAACTGGGGATTGTGGGTAAAGAGCAGAACCCCCACATTACAAACAGAATGAAAGAGAAATGGTGAGAATCAGAGAAAGTTTCCAACCACCTGCAAAACTCAAGAAAAGCCCTACATAGAAGAAAACGATTAGAGAGAAAAAAATAAATACAAGCAAAATGAAATAATGATCAAAATGGTCACCTTAAATTAGCACTGACCATGCAGATAACAAAATAACCACATCAGAGACTAGAATGCTTTACCTCCTTTAAGAGATCAGACTTATTTCACTTATCAATCAGCTTCTCCATCAAAATACTAGATCTAGTGTATTGATCCCTTAAAAATACAGTTTTTCAAACAGATGCTACCTAAAACAATTGACTAAGATGTATTCATAATGATTTTTTTCAATTCCTGATTCAAAAAACCCCAGAACAATCAAATCCCTGATTTAAAAAGAAATCCAGAACAATCAAATCCATGATTTAAAAAAAAAACCAGAACAATCAAATCCATGATTTAAAAAAAAAAATCCAGACAATCAAATAAAAGATAAAAAAGAAAAAATATATATTAAATTCATGATTAAAAAAAAAAATCCAATCCCCTAATATAAAAGAACATTTAAAAAATCCAATCCCTGATCTAAAAAAACCTTTAAAAATCTAATCCCTGATCTAAAAACTCTGAACAACCCAACCTCACAAACTTTTAGTTGTCCAACTATACACCAATATCAAACCTCCTCTTAATCTCCAAGGAAAGGTTATAACACAACAGTAATATTTAGATTTCCATAAGAATAACACACATTAAACATTTCAGTCCAGATTTTAACTCCATCATGATGCTCTTTAACACTGCTGGTTAAAGTGGTAAATGACCTATGACCAACCTCTGCATTGTAAATTTAAATATCATGTCTGTATTTTTGCGGAGCTGCTTTCTGACACTGTTGAAGGTACAATATATATAATTTTAATTAAGTAAATAAATTGAGTTGAATTTTCCCAAAACATTTTTGCAGGTGAAAAAAAAACTGCCACTAGCTTAATTTCAGATATTCTATCGCTACAGTAAATGAACCCACTCCCCCCCTCGAGGCATGGCCCTTTCATTATGTTAATTAATTCACGTGGCGCGATGTAGGACACGCTTTCCTATTCACACGGCATCGGAACAGAGCGCAGATCATTGCCAAACCCAATGTTAGAGGGCCAGGAACCCACGCTGGGCAAAGTCCCTGTCTGTTCATATACAGCGGCTCGTGTGGGAGTGTCAGACAACGTCCCGGGACAAAACGTGTGAGATCTGGGGCAATCTATTTTAATTCCCAATGTGCAACACTGCTGCAATCTGTGATTACATCACTCACTATGTGCTTGTTATTATAACCAGAATTTGCAGGGATTAACCAGCACAGGCTTAATGCAGCTTTACGATTAGACTCTGCATCTAGAAATGAACAAAGACGACTGAAGTAAAGCTCATTCCAATCATCTTAGTTGTTTTTGTTTGAAAGTTGAATTTGTGTTGTACAGGACAGAAAAACAATAAAGAAGAACTTGTGTATATTTCAGTTTAACCCCTACATTAGATAAAACTGGCATTCTCTGTGAACCGGGATTAACCGAGATTACACACAAAGACTGCAGCACTCACTGTGTGTACAAGCTGATAAAGGTGGATAATACATAATGTCTACAAGGGAGGTTAATGCCTAATATTTACGCTGATGCAAGCGTTCCATCATGTCCTGCAAGATGTTAATTAGGGCTGCCAATCATTTTTTTTTACACACCAGTTAGAAGAACAGCTCATTAGTGTCATGTTACTTAAAATAACGAACAGATTCAAAAGAACAATATAAAATGTGACAAAATCGGATGCTGCTTCATATCATACAAATAAATCTGAAAGAAAAGAAGAACCTGAAGAAAAATTTAATCTCAGCCCTAAACATTAACCTTCAAAACTTTTATAAAACCTAAAGATCCATGAAGTTACTGAGAACTCAAGAAATTTGAGGATGGTTTTGGACTGTATAATATTAAAAGTCTACTACTATATATATATATATATATATATATATATATATATATATATATATATATATATATATATATATATATATATGGATATTATGCAATGCATTTTGAGCGTATATCACATCTACTGGGGATCCATGAAATTACAGAGTAACACAGGATCTTTAAGGTTGGATTTAGACTGTAGTTGATGTCAACAGTTTGCTACACTGGCTCAGGACTACAGTTTGCATTTGATCACCACCACTGCACACTTCAACATCTGTAATACACAACAATGTCAGGAGTATAAAAAAAAGAAACTAGAGTTAGTGCAGTGTCACTGTTACTTCTTACGCCGTACTGGAAATACGATTTATATTGCGCATGCATGAAAGCACTAAAGAATCCATAATGCTAGTGCTATGGATTACTTAACGTTTTTTGTCTATCTTTAAGAATTTCTCTTTAAAGGAAAAAATCCAGTCAATTCCACATATCCAGGGAGTGAATAAATGAATGATGGAAGGAATAATGACATTTGTTAAAGTATGCTGAAATAGGTAGAACAGTTAAGTAAATCATATCTTTAAAAAATTCACTATTAAATGTAAAACACACACACACACACACACACACACAAACTTACATACACATCTGTATTAACCAAAAGTGGTCTAACAAACGTAAACTATTTAATAAAATTTTTGTATATACTCCCCACTTTACAAACATTCACTTTAGGAATTTTCGCGGAAGTGAAATTCAAAAGAATTCTAAAGGGAGGAGAGCCGCCGCAAGCTAGTCATCGATCGTAACGAATCTACATGATGCACACTGGACGGGCGAATACATTTTTAAGTGATTTCTTTTTTGTTAATTTTTATTATTTTTTTATTACTTACAAAATAATACAAAACAATGGATACAGTATTTCGATTATTTCGATTTGTTTTAGTATATTTTACTGTTTATTTTATAGTATTTATAGCTCTTACATCATTCGGACATATGCGTAGTCAATAACAAACACAGTAACAACTTACAAACAAATTCATGGTACAAACCGTTCAGAACGTAACTTGTTCGTAAGGTTGGGAGCGTCTGCATATATATACTATATATATATATATATATATATATATATATATATATATATATATATATATATATATATAATTAGGTAAAATCAGTTACTTTCTTGTTTGTACACATTTTATGGCATTGCAATATTGTGACATGTATATAATTTTTGTTGAGATTAATTTTTGCAGGTCTTTAACACTTGTTTCAAATGGCACCTTTAATCGCTGCTGAAAAATAAAATACTTAGTAAAAAAACAACAGAAATCATCACAAAAATTCTAAAGGTTTCCACTACATTACAATCAGCTGTTAACCATCAAACAAATACCAAATAGTTTCCATTACCAAATGTGTTTATCAAATCTAGTTCAGTGCTCAAATGGTCCCTAATGCTATCCACTATACATTTAAAATGACACTAACAGATGTTTGCAAATCACCAGTACAGACCCCCCTGGGTGTACACTATTACAGTTTCCCATTAGAACAAATACAAATCCCAAAAACTACTGTTGTTTTTTTGCAGGGATGTGATTTAAAGTAGCTTTAATTTAGCCCCTATAACTTTATTTATCAAGAAACAATATCAATAAAACTTCACAAAGCATTTAGAAGACACCCTAATCCAGAGTGATGTACAAAAGTGCTTTGAATAGATCAACACCGGTTCACTAGGTTGCAAACAGAGGAAAGTGCTAAGTACGCTTTAAGTTTAAGCTAGTATAAAGCCGATGTTTACAATAAGAAGACAATATTGGAATTAATTAACTATAACTTATTCTTTGTTACACTCCATTAAAAGCACTAAAAAAAGGATTTCTGTGATTATCTCAAAAGGTTTTTTCTTTAGCTCCACCGCCACTGTCTTGCTCAATACGATAAAACTCTATTGGCTAAAGTTCTACTAATGTAACGACTTATAGTGTTAAATAACTTATAGTGTATAACTGCATTCTATTCAATTATGTAAAGCTGCTTTTGGACTGTCCATTGTTAAAAGTGGTGTACAAATAAAATTGAACTGAATTGAATTACATAACATTTAAAAAACTAATTACATTAATAAGAAATAAAAAAAGTTACATATAAGAACACAGTTACATATAAGGCATTTATCTGAAAAATATCTAATATTATTATTATTATTACTAATATAATTTTAGTTATTAAACTCTAAATCCCTAAGCTTTTTGAAAATGTAAACTACAATGTTCATTTAATAATCTCTGATGAGTTATATATGTGTAAAAAAATTTATTTTTAGATATTTAAACACATTCGCGTTGTAATTATGTTTTATTTTTCATTTAAAATTTGATCTGGCAAGGTTTTTTTTCAAACACTGCCATACTCACTGCCATACTCAACAAGAAGGCCTGTTTTCAGCAATATTTGCCTCGATGTGGGAAAAACTCCTTGTAGTGATATCTTATTTGAGCCAAAGGGAAAAAAAATCTAATTCTGGTTGTCAAACAGCGAAGAATGAGAAGGATGTGGTGTTGAAAATGATGGCCAGGGCGTTTTGGAAGGACACCTGTCCTATACTGGCCTGTTTTGGCAGCCGGCACTGGTGAGAGGAGAACGGATAATTACAAACTGCAGGGAGGCCGGGGGAGCAACCTGTTCCTCCTCTGTCTTCCAACAGCCCCTCGTCGCCAAACGCTGTCTCTCTGTACACCTCCCTCCGTCTCCCCCAGCGTACAGAGATACTATGATGAGACCGGTTTACGTACATGCATACGGCACAGTATCAGAGCGGTTCAAATCGTTGTATCACCACAATGTGTTAAAAAAAGCTTCCTGTTTTTAATGTACTTCTGTTTATTACACGCATTCGGGACTCGGTAATGCTTTCTTGATGCTTTCAGCGCTTAAACAATCTCCCAACTGAATATATACTGTAAATAAATGTATGTACTTGATAAAACTAAGTAATTACCTAATGAACGTACAGTATTTTTTTTCAGGTCTTGTTTGCTGCATAGCTAAAATTAGCTTGAACTTTTCATAATCCCAATTTGCTGTTGTGATTTTATGTTTCAAAGGTTTTTTTTTTTTTTTTTTGCTATCACATTGCAAGATGCTCAAATTGCAAGCGTTTGGTGCTTTTTTTTTTTTTTTTTTTAATTAGGCGCCATGCGAAACATGTTCCTGTACTTCACATGGAGTACTTTGCATACTTGTTAGCTATAAGTTCCATATTATTTTTTTAAACACACACAATATTTCATTAAATCATATATACAAGAATTGGACAGTGACTGAAAGAAAGTTGCCAGATCAGTCCAAATTGGACATTTTTTTTACCTAATAATGATCTAATAAATGGTCTCAGCCCAAATGATTTTTACACGCTATTCCTCCTAGATCCTGGATCCTTCCTCAGATGAGAAATGAAATTCTCAAAAATACTTCACATCATGGAGTCACTTCTACACATCATAAAAGCATTTTTCATTGCATTGAACGAGCTAAAATGAACCAGACGTAACCTTATCATACGTGGGTTTGACCGATCTCCCCCTGTGTTAAACTAATCTAATCAGAACAATTTTATCATCATTCTACTGCCGACCCGGTTCCTTTAGAAGTGTCAGACATCATATGACTATATTCAAATCAATTTACTTCATTTTTAGATGTAGAGTGCTTTTAACAATGGACAATGAATAAAAGCAGCTTTGCAGAAAACTTATAAAGTTGTATAAAAGAATGTATAAGTGTACACGTTTATCCCTAATGAGTGAGCCAGGGGCAACTGTGGTCAGGAAAAACTCCCTGAGATGGTATGAGGAAGAAACCTTGAGAGGAACCAGACTCATCTGGGTGGCACCGAATGTCCATTCATGACATTTTCATTATTGTTGAGGTGTGCAGTGATAGGTGCTTAAATGCAATCTGTGGTTCTGAGCCCTAATAGCAGACTGTTTATATTAATTACGTTCCAAATTCATCCTCAAAGTTCAGAGTTGCTCAGTTACGTCATGGATCTGTTGCTGTGGAACCATCTGGTCAACAATAGAAGAGTTGACTATATAATTCCCTCTTGCATCTCAAATTGACTTGTTATGACTCCACGTATATAAAACTAAAACTAAAAAGCCATTCGCTTAATTTTAGTGTTTATTGTAACACACTGATAATCGTATCAATATCATACGAGAGTCACATGCCTGAAGAGCAGGCCGTATGCCCAGCAGCGTACATCTCACCGTTTATGAGGCGTCATTTTGAGTTGCGCGACTCGTACCTCAGAAATCATTTACTTGCGATAAGCTGCCTGAGATTCATTAGCGATTTGAGTAAACCTTCCCTTGCCTGCGTTCAATCGGTGTCGGCAAACGTAATAAAGCTGAAAGCGTGGCCCGTGTTTGCTGTGTTAATGTTTGCACGATGCAATAAAAAGTGCACCTCGGCGGCTTCCAGATAAAGCCTCTCTATGTCAGGGTAAGAAGCTTAATAAAAAAAAAAAAGTGCGGATAGTTTGAGTTTGCTTTTCCATTGTGAGGGCAGTGAGGCTTTTAATCACCTAAGTGATGCCGCTTTAATATAAAGAAAAGAAATTCAATAACCATTTCCATTGTTGATTCCAATGGTTACGGAAAAATAGTGCTGATTTGCTGGTGGTTGTTGTGTTATGGTTATTTATGAGTTCAATTTAACATCCAAGTCTCCAAAAAACAGAACATCTTGTCTCTCAGAAAAGCAAACAGTAATATCCTATTATGTGGGATGATAACAGTGGAGACATTGAATTAGTCGTGTCACTGCTCTTCACTGAAGACTGTTTGTCTTCTATCAGTTTTATCTACACAGAGACAAACAGTAAAGGCGTGGCCTTACCAGAGAGGATGTCTTTGAGATGTCGGAACCAGATTTCGCAGTGATCCACGCTCAGGTTGTCCAAGTGGATGGTGTCGTCTTTGAGTTTCGCGGCTTTGCGCTTGCAAAAGAACAGGGTGATGCCGAGCAGCGTGCCGCCGCTCTGCTGTCCGGCCGAACGGCGACGCTTCACCTTCACCGCAAACACGTCCTTCAGCTCCACAAAGTCGTCTACTGCCTTTTTCTGTGAGGACTCACCTACAGACACACGTACACCCGTGTACATTGTTATGTTGGAATGTTACAGCAAGAAATAGTGTACAGAATGCACCTTCATATACATACAAATATATAATATAACTATATATATATATATATATATATATATATATATATATATATATATATATATATATATTTCAAAATATAAAAATAATAAAAATGTATAAACTCACAGACCTATGCATATTTTTTATGTTTTATATTTACTATATTTTTCGCTTTCCCACCTGCACAGTGTACTTACACACACACACACACACACACACACACACACACACACACACAATAAAGTATATATATATATATATATATATATATATATATATATATATATATATATATATATATATATATATATATATATATGGCTTGCAGTATGCGATTCATTACTAAGAAAATGACATATGCATAGAAAAATCTTTTAATCTGCACTAGATTCTAATCTCCAATTCTTTAAAGAATTTAAAGAGACTGATTTGATTTAGAAAACAGCAGGACTTTCATCTATGACGCAAAAAGTCATTGTGTAGTTCCACCCCTGAATTCTCCCTTCGGGAAGATGCAGCTTTTTAAGTAACATTAGAAGAAACATTCCATTTGAACATTATTAGAATTAAAGTAGAATATATAAGAATTTACGTTAATTAAACGAGAATATAATTGCTGTGAACTGCTGTGTTAAAAAAAAATCTAAACAAAATATGGAGTAAACCATATTCTCTCGTCCCCACACTACACGTGTCGTGTTATATTGTTTTTTTGTCCGATGTTGTTTGTGCTTGCTGTTTTAAACTGAATGAAATCTCCATCAGAAAGCCATATGCTCCATACAAGCAAAGCGACAAACTCAATAAACGCCCAAGGCGAGGTTTAATACACTGTAAACTCAGCGGGGTTAAATGAACTGACACAGTGGGCATCTGCGTTCCTGTTAATTCGGGAAACATTCTACATTTTCTCACGATCAGTAAAAAGCTCATATTAGACTCTATTAAATAGCATGTAGATAAAGGAGCATTTCAGACTAAAATACATAAAAAAGTAAAGTTTATTCAAATCAATTGCATAAAATTTGCTATTTAATATGTGTTTCCTATGCTTGACTGATGGGAGTGGATCCCGATTGCTCTTGCAGCCCATCCAGCTCAACGTTTGACATGTTTTTCTGCTCAACACAGTTGTACAGAGTGGTTAATGTTCAAATCAAACATCAGAATAATGAGAAATTTGGTTTTATTTACTTAACCATAGCGTAGTTGTTGGTCTTTCAGTAACTGTTGATGTCCTGAGATTTTTATGCATAACAGTCTCAGAATGGTGCAGAAAAATAACATGTATATGAACAGCAGGTCTTTGGGGAGAAAAGAACGGCTAGACCGGGTTGAGTTGACAACACGGCTTTGACAACATAAATAACTAAAGGCAGAATTTTATGCATTTTTACTAGTGACTGATAATTGCATCAATGGACAGATGCCCAGATGTTCCTGTGAGTCCTCTTCTTCAATGCTTATTTTTCTCACAACTCTTTGTGCATCTCTATTTCTCTCTATTTGTCTCTCTGTTTTTCCCGCCATTTCCTCATATGAAAGCTTGTCCTTATTAGCGGCGTTTCGAGCGTGCCCCATGTTTCAGAACATTAACTAGCCTCTCACATTACTGCACAGAACCCCTGCTGCCATCTGTTCCTCTCCGTCCGTCCCCCTGCTCCAACGATCCCTCCATTTATTTAACTCTGAAGTGTCCCGTCATTCAGGGGGACAAAAACACCCGGAATCAATTTCATTAGCATGAATGAGGGATAATCTCTCCCGATAGAGCTTTTCTGAACCGCAGACCGGCCCACGGTCTTTACCAGGGGGAGAGAGAGGGCGCTGAGGGAGGGTGGGTTAAGGAGGGGGCAGGGTGGAACGGGTTGGAAGGGGGATTGGGACGAGGCCGGTACAGTAAGCCAGGTCGCTGTCTGAATCAATCTTGGCACATCTGCCTGATGCAGAGCGTAAACGGGATTAGGGTCCGACTTAGCCACTTGATGCTAATTGTGTTGCGGTTTCTGCACATGTTCAGGTTTCCAGGCTTGATAGAGAGATTTCACATTAAAAAAAGACAGAAAGTGTGTCTAGAGCATCAGTCTTTTATAACGGGTAACTTAATTAGTGGATTTGGTTAAAAGAGGAAATGAGGAGCTTTAAATGAGTCGACGTTAGGTGAAGTTAAACGTGTGAGATTTCTAGAACCAAGCTCAAAGTATATTTACAATCTACTTTATAAATACTAGTTTAAGTTACAGTTTATGATACAAAATTTATGCTATATATCGGCTAAGACTAGCCATTGCCAGTCATCTCTTTATCTTAGTGAATTAAAATTTCTTTTAGCAGTAGCTATCTAAAAAAAAAAAAAAAAAAGGTCCAAACAATGTAGCTGATGTTTCATTTTTGGTGTAAGTTAATTAGCTAAGGAAACTGCTATCATTTGCTACAAAAATCTCTGTTGAGTCTTAAAAAAAAGATTTAAAAAAGTCAGACGTGACTTTGTCTACCTTAAGCTCCACCCTCTGTTGCCTCATTACTGCCATTCAATCTCTCTGTGTATATTTGTACATTTCCAACTTTTTTTAACTTGTTTTTTTTTTTTTAAATAGTTGATCATTCTTGCTTACAGCAACCTTTTTATACCTCCATTGTCTTGTAATCGCATGAGTCACTTTGTGTCTCCATTATTAGTCATTGCTTTAATTTTTTTTTTTAAAAGACCCGAATGATGCAACCTTTCGAGCCGGAGAAGCGGCGAGGCGGCGAGCTGACCGCAGGCAAAACGAATTCCCCGACGTGGTCCTGTGCTGATCTAACCTCAGCTTTGATATATGGGCTCTAAGTGTGCACACACATAAAAGTGGACTCATCAGTAAACTGCGTGTCCGGGAAAAGCAAAAAAGGCAATATGAAAATAAGGCTGCTCAGCGTCTTACCAAAGTACCGCGTGCAACACTTTCGAGCGTCTGAAACTCGAAGGTCGACATTGGGCGAAGTTATGAAGCATCGCTTTACAAAGGCAGCAGTACAGGAAACAAAACAAAACAGAAAACACGGGGACAGAAATTTACTTTTAAACACTCAGACTGAGCATGACTGCAATTAGGGTTTATTCAATTTTGAGTGTTTTTTTTATTTTAAGTGAATTACAGCAGGAGGAAAGTTACAAGCATTGAAGCAGTAAAGGGTTGGGATTTAAACTCAGGACTTTGTATTAAGTAGCATGAGATCTTGACTAGCATTAGCATCCATTTCTTTTCAATTCGGTTCAGTTCAGTTTTATTTGTATGGCACTTTCAACAGTAAATATCATCCCAAAAGATAAAGAGGTTATAAAATTGTAATTTATATGTTAATGCCTATAAGTTTATCCCTAAGTGGCGACTAAGGCAAGGAAAAGCTCCCTAATATGGTATAAGGAAGAAACCTTGAGAGAAACCAGATTTCAAAGGGAACCCATTCTCATCTAGGTGGCACAGAATGTCCATTCATTACAGTTCCATCATTGTTGAGATGTACTGTTCAGTGATGGGCGCTCATAATTTAAATTAAATAACATAACAGTTATTAAATTAATTACAGTCCAAATCCATCCTCATAGTTCTTCAGTTGCAGTAACTTTATGGATCTTTAGGCTGTTCATATGGAACCATCCTGAGATGCATAAAGTGATCTTCGATGGAAGAGTTCCACTTGATTGATATCTCTTTTTTTTTTTTTTTTTTTTTTTTAAATGAAACATCTGTAGCTAATAAATAGTTTATACTGACTCAGCACTTTGATAAGTGATAATTGTGTGCAAATATTTGAGTAACCAAACCAATTTTTCCCAGACTTAAAAAATGTTTTGAAAAGGTTGAAATTCCTTTATATGTTGATAAATTGAAAATGATACCACTCAAAAAAATAAATATTGAAATAGTAAATTTAAAAAGTGTAATACAGTATAATAATAACATAAAGAAAATAATTGAGAGCACCGAATCACATCATTTCTTTTGGTATAATTAAATAAAATATAATGAAATAGTTTATTTATTATTTATTAAGTTAGAGTTGGCTCACTATGTAGATATGGGGGTGTTTAGCGGGGTAAACTTTTCATTGTTTACCGTTTTCAGCCCATCAACCTATTTCATATCATTGTGCAGCTTTTTCTATCTACCACTAGCGTATCATTTCCTGGCTCTCACACACAACAGACTATAGTTTTTTTTTTAAACTAGCGTGGCAGAAAGCAACATGAAGTCTGGGGTTAACGTGAATTGAATTCTCAGAAATAACATTAATAAAGTGAATTTAAAAATTCAATAAAAAAAAAATTATGACATTCCATTGTAAACCAACACAGAGATAAGCAGCTGAGAGTGAAAGGTTCCCTCAAGTGTCATGAGCGCTCCTGGGATTTGGACAATCACATCCTTCCACTTACCATCACGGCATTTACTGTTAAACCAGTGCAGAACGGTGCTTTAATAAGGAACAAGAATCCTGTTGTTCATTGTCCGGATTGGCAAAGGTCAACATCGGCATCTGTAACATCAGTTTGGAATGACGGAAGAGTGGGAAAATGTATATTTAGCTTCGGAAGCCTTGTCCTTTTGGGCATGTGTCCAATCAATAATGTTTCTTCTCATTGTTTACCGTTTTCAGCCCATCAACCTTTTTATGTCATTGTGCAGCTTTTTCAATCTACCACTGGTGTATCATTTCCTGGCTCTCACACACAACAAACTATAGTTTAAAAAAAAAATAGCGCGGCGGAAGGCAACATGAAGTCCGGGGTTAACGTGGGTGAGACGGAGGGAGTCAGTGATGTAAACATGACTGAGAACAAAGACATTCCTGATCACCAGATCATCATCTTCTGTATGGCGGATCTTCAGTCTGGATACATTCATTAGATAACAACATTTTAAATAATTTTTATTAATATATTAATATGATGTGAGGTCCAGTCACCAGCATGACACTAAAACAGGTAGAAGTATTGACTACTTTTTAACTGAAGTACATGTCAGAGCCCAAACTTCTTTACTTTATTTTGAGTGAAATAGTGTAACCAGTACTTCAACTTTTACCAGAGTCTTTACCAGAGTCTTTTTTCCAAAGTAAAGGATACGTTAGTGGTCTATATATTAAGTTCAGCTTTACATTAGTTAATATTAAAAGCATTTTCACAAATACCAAATTTCTTGTATGAATGAATTATGACTATATCAGTACTCTGACTGAGAAATGAGGGTTTTAGTGAGTGTATATCCTGGGCTTAGTGGCCAGGGTCAAACACTAAACAGACGAGGTAAGAGGATGAGGAACTTTTCTTGAAAACATTTTTTTTACAAGTTTTGCAAAAAATAAATTTGCTGTTTAAAAAGCCAAATTTAAGTATCAGGATGTGGTGCTAGTGGTTTGCTTAGATTGGCTGATTGAAGCCAAAGAGACGAAGAGGTTTGTGTAATTCGAGAGTGAGTGAGATGGGGGGTTGGGGGGGACGGTGGATTAAGGAACTGAACTGTGGCCAGTATTGAATTCTCAGAAATAACATTATTAAAGTGAATTAAATGACTATATCAATAAAAAATGATGACGTTCCAGTTGTAAACCAACACAGAGATAAGCAGCTGAAAGTGAAAGGTTCCCTCAAGCGTCATGAGCTCCCCTGGGATTTGGACAATCACATCCTTCCAGTTACCTTTACGGCATTTACTGTTAAACCAGTGCAGAACAGTGCTTTAATGAAGAACAAGAATCCTGTTGTCCATTGTCCGCATCGGCAAAGGTCAACATCGGCATCTGTAACATCTGTTTGAAATGACAGAAGAGTGGGAAAATGTATATTTAGCTTCAGAAGCTTTGCCCTTTTGCTCATGTGTCCGCTTTTAGTGCTTAGATCTATTCTGATAATCCGAAAGAAGCTAAAAGGGTTTGGTGAGGGGAGAAGAGAAGAAAAGGGGGTATTGTGAAGAAGCTTAGGTGCTGGTGTCTGTGTGTGTGCTCCAGGGCATGCAAGTTCAGCACCATATGCTGTGGGTCATTTCTCTGTAAGGGCTGCAAGAGTCGAATCAATATGGAACGTCTGCTAGCGCACCAGGTCGTATAACACGCCGCTGCCTCGCCGAAGCCCGTCGCCATGGATCCACCATCTCCTGAGAGCTTATCACTACAATAACGTGTCTCACTCTACCTTCTACGTCATTGCAGACTCATGTTCACTCACACACACAATCACGCATGCACATACATAGACGCAGTTCTTCACGGTAAATAAACAAAAAAGTCAATGAGAGATTTCTATCCAAAAGTCAACACATTTAAAGCAGGGAAACAAAACTTGTCCAAATCATGACATAACCACCAGCCTTTATACTTTATTTCAATGTAATCATTGGTACATGACACTGACCTTAATTACATAATTATACATTGTGATATACATATATGTATATATACAAAACAGTACAGGCACCTAAACTCAACCCCACTGAACCCCTTTGGATGACCCAATGCATTACAATACAAAAATGTGAAGATAGAAAGGTGTAATTCCCTTATGATAATCAGCTTTCTATTAACTACACATCTGATTTAACTTCACTGCTTGTACACCAGATGTCCCAAACTGCCCAACCTATAGATTTAAATTCATAATGACTAACATGAATTATACTTAAACACTGCTATGTTATAACAGTCTAAAAAACCTTCAGTAGCTTTTAAACAACACCTGCTCCAAGAAACTGTGTTTTATATTTCTCAAGAAAGAAGCTGTGGAACACGGCCCTTTTAGCCGTCTTTGGAGCTCTTAGTTTCAAATCTCAGTTAAATGTGACGGCTCAG